>NC_045956.1:69501573-69749073 GCF_010909765.2 Amblyraja radiata
CCCCCTCTCTAGACGCGCCTGCGAGTTGGGGGCTATGCGTCAGTGGATAGGGCGGTTATGGGGTAAAAGGAGCAAATTAATAATATTAATATATCAAGGGGGGTAGTTAGTGTGTGTGACGCCGCATGCCGCCCCTCCCCCGCAACCACACGTTGGGGACACAGACCCAACGGGTCTGCACTTTGTCTAGTTTAATACTAAAACTATTTGTGTGTGTGTGTGTGGTTTATTTTCCTATTTTCTTCCAAACGCTAGGCCACAGCCTTCCCATTTTCACACATGCTCACATTTTTCCCGTCGAGGCGATTAACATCTTCCGGGTCGACTTCCCACCTGTATTTCCGGACTTAAATGTTTAAAGTTTTTTTTTAAAGCCAGAAAACTCACCCATTTCGGGGGGGAAAAAACCCCGAGCGACGTCACAATCGACTCGCAAGGCAGGACAGGACACTTCAAGAGGGAGGGGCACTCTAGCGCACCGAGTGACGTCACAATGCACTCACAAGGCAGGACGGGACACTCTGGGACGGAGGGGCACTCCAGTGCACTCACGTGGTGGGTGGTGCTGGAGTGAGAGCCGAGCCCGGGGCTTGGGATGGGGCCGTGACGGGCCGAAAAAGAAGCCCCCACTGGGACCAAAGACTAGTCTGGGTCCGGGGTCAAGGACGAGCCCACTGGAGCCCAGGCAGCGGTCGAACTGACGGCTGGAGACAGGGCCGGGCCGAGTATGAGAACCAGTCCGAGTTCCAGGCCCTGGCGCTGCTCTACGACCTAGGGAGGTCCTGGGGCAGGGAATGGGAGTGAGGGGAGGAGGATGGTAGAGGGAGATGGGGGGGGGGGGGTGGAGGAAGGAGATGCCCCTCTCTGCCCCCCTCCCTCTCTGCCCCCCCCTCCCTCTCTGCCCCCCCCCTCTCTGCCCCCCCTCCCTCTCTGCCCCCCCTTCCCTCTCTGCCACCTCCCTCCCTCTCTGCCCCCCCCCCTTCCCTCTCTGCCACCTCCCTCCCTCTCTGCCCCCCCCCCTTCCCTCTCTGCCCCCCCTCCCTCGATTCCTGCAACTCCCTTTACAGTGGCATCAGCTAATCTTCCCTGTCCCGCCTGCAACATGCCAGCGAGACTCCTGATGGGCACCCGAAAAAGGGACCACATCACCCCGATTCTGGCCTCTCTCCACTGGCTCCCAGTGCAGTTGTGAATACATTTCAAGATCCTTCTTTATGTTTACAAAGCCCTTAATCTATGAACCACAGTCTCCACCAATGTAAAGCACTTTGGTCAACGAGAGTTGTTTTTTAAATGTGCTATAGAAATAAAAGTGACTTGACTTGATTTGACTTGACATAGAGGAAATTTGCATGGTTACAGGGAGAACATGTAAACTCTACACATACATCAGCTGAGGTTTAGCATTAAACTGAACTGTGAGGTGGCATCACTAATTGTTAAACCCCCATGCTATATTAGTTCCTCAGTTTTGCAGGTCTTTCATTTGAATACAAATGTTGTGTAGTAAAACTCTTAATCATAACAGACTCTGTTAAGCATACTGTTAAGGCTTTGGTGCTGGACTGTCAGATTTTATGGATTATTGTATGCCCTCTTATAATTATTCCAACACTTTATTGGCATTCCCCCCCCCCCCCCCCACGAAACTTATAAGTTTTGAAAGGAGTATCAGAAAAACAACAGGTGGGTTTTCAGGGAGAATCAGAAATGGTACCAGGTGAGCACAGAAGCTGGGTCCCTGGTGTGGCAAATATCAACTGGGGATCCGAATTTTGAAATGTTTCTAATTTTCCAGTAAATTATTGTCGGCCATAAAATGCTAGTCTTAACATAAAGGTATAGCAAACTGAATTTGCATACACCTCCAATTGACATTTTGTGCCTATGCATTTCTTTGTTCATAAGGTGAGTGAGACCAATTGGTGAATAACTGCAATCTTTATTGTGCTGGAAAATTGCATGAAATTGGTTCAGGGATGTGTTTTTTGTACTTACGAAATATATGATTTAAAATTAAATCCTCTTTCAACTTTCTTTCCCCATTGCTTAATTCTCCATTAAAAGGAGTATGAGGATTAATTGTTGAAAGGTTCCATTGTTGATGCTGCATGAAGGGGTGAAAATGGATTGTGGAGCACCTCTTATTAAGTTATTCTTTGGAATATTTCTTTATGGCAGCTACTTAACCTGTTTAATATTAGAAGCTTGCTACTTTAGCTCCTTAATATTAGAAACTTGGGCAGGCGGGTTATGATAGTGACACAAAATAATACCCCACCACCATCCTTATTAAACAACTTGGATAGAAATGTTAATTCCACTTTGTGATACTTCATTCATGACAAGTTTTTTCTTGCATTCCAGAAAAAAGTGGATCCATTTATCAGAATATTACAGTTGCCGTACAATTTTAGGACACAGCTCAACAGCGTGGTTGTGTTCACGGAGGTAAGAATTGTACAGCAGTTTAATTTTGATTAGTTTTGGAAGTACTTTGTAATCAAGAATGATGCAAATGACTTTTATTATGCTTGTTCTGCTTTTGATTTTGTTGTTCAGGTATAGGATAACCCCGAGGATAGTGTCTCCCAATTAGAATGTACTGAAGATATTTTTTGCAAGACATGCAGATATTGTAGATCTGAAAGAAACATAGAAAATGCTGGAAACACTCAGCAGATCAGGCAGCATCAGTGGAAAGTGAAGCGGAGTTAATGTTTCGGGTCAAAGATGCTATCAAATTGCATGCAAGATGAAAGTCAAGGGGCTGTCCCACATGGGCGGCCTAATTGGCGAGTTAGAAGAGTTTAGGAGAGTGAAAAAATGTCATGTTGAACACCTCCTTCGACTATGTAGAAGACCTCCTTCGACTATGTTGAAGACTAGCTTCGACTAGCTACTACTAACTTCGGGAAAATTGGACACCGAATAGTGGAGAGTGAAGACGACCTCTTTAGGCCTGCCTTCGACCTCCCTTCGACTACCTTTGATTACCTATGACTAACATGCCGACCTACTACGACTAAACCTACGAGTGGAAAAAGTATCGATTTTTTCCATGGCGACCTTTTTTTACTCGCAGGCATTTTTCAACGACCTAGCTGAGGCCTCGAGTACACGGGGACTACTCTCGAGCATGAAGGAGAGTTACAAAGACCTCGTGTCGACCATTTTGCGAGTATGAGTCGAGGGCAAACTCGCCAGAACTCGTGGATTAGGTCGCCCAAGTGGGACAAGCCCTTTAATTCTGTTTCTGCAAATGCCGCATGCCCTGCTGAATTTACCAGGATGTATAAAATCTCTTCCATGGTGGTAATATTGTATCTGAAATACTGTTATTCCTGCAGGATCCAGAAGAAGTTACTGTTGCTCAGCAGCATGGAGCAGATGTCGTGGGAGGAATGGAGCTCATTCAGAAAGTATGTAATAACAAATTTGTATTCATTTTTCACAACTTAAAATGAATGCATCATTAAAAATATTCTTATCATACTGAAATATGAATGAAGCTTGCTAAATGTAGTGATTTTGTTTTTAGAATGACATGATTGAGAACCATCCTGCATTGTGCCCTGTTATAACATAGACTTTGGAGCACAGCACAAAAAAACAGTTTCTAGAGCTATCACTGTTTAGGGACCATTAGGGCCTTCTTTGCAGGTTGTGTCTCCTTAAAATTCGCTTGGTGCAAATCAGTCAATGCCAGGAGAGCAACAGTTTTGGAGAGAAATAGGTTTTGTGGAATATTAAGTGGAAGAGAACTAGCTTCATCTACCACCGAGTATTCCCAGCATGACTCTCAAACATGATTTGTTGTTCCTCTGTCATGTGGGTGAGTACTCTTTTGAAAAATAACTTTTACTTTTGAAGAGCACTTCAGATATGTGCTGACTGATTTCCCACATGTGACGATTGAGAGGGGCCGTCTTTCCCCAGTGCACATGCCTCTGCATTCTTTGAGCAGTTGTTCACACTCCTCACCCCTGACAATGGCATTATCGTCTTTCCCTTTTAATTGTGGATCCATTACTTAGGGGACCTTTAGATTTGGGAGTTAAGATCGATAGTTATTGCAGGTCTCTGCTTTTCTGGAGAGGTGGATTTGTGCGATGTCCCAGATATCAGTTACTCTTCCCCAAAACTCAACCTGAAACTGCAGTTAATTGTATACATAATTGCAGTTTCTTTCTGAATCCCTCTGAATTCATTCTGCAGCTTGCCTTTAGAAGATTTGATATATCATCACAACCGGTTGTCATGCTTAACTCCTTTTTATTTATTTTTATTCTGTGGCTGTCCTAATAAATGGAGATATGAATTGCAGTTAATTGAAATTGTAGTTTGTTTCAACCATCAGCAGTTGGAAATTAGAATTTGTTCAATGCTCTTTTCCTCAATAAAATATAGTTGATTGATTACTCTTAACCCCCATCCTTTCTTAAAAAATAGTGCTGCCTTTGCAGTTCCCCAATCCATTGGGACCTTTCCAGAGTGTAGAAAGTTTTGGAAGATCTTGACCAGAATATCCACTATTTCTGCAGCAATCCTAGGATGTAGACTATCAGGCCAGTGGATTTATCAGCTATTCATCTCAGTAGTTTGCCTGGTACTTTATCTTTATTGATATTGTTTTAAGTTCCCCCTGCTCTTGCCCCATTATTATCAACCATTTTCGAAATGCCTTTTTGATCTACAAAAGTGAAGTAGAAATACAATATGTATTCAAACATTTTTATTTTCCTTATTATTGCTTCCACAGGGAGTACTTTGTCAAGCTTGTTAAAATCCTTGGGCTAGATGGACTCCATCATATGTGGTCTGCTCATTGCATCTTTGGCCTTCCTTGTACGACCTTAGAAAATTTAACCAGATGGTCAAACACAATCTTCCCCTAGCAAATGTTGATTGTGATTAACCAGTTCTTCTTTAAGGACTGGCATCATGACCCAGGAGATGGTTCTGTTAGTTCACAACTCCAGACTCCAACTCCACTATGATGCCGATCTCTGATCTTCTCCATGTGGAGTTTGCACATTCTCTCCATGACTGTCTGAATTTCTTATGGATGGTCTGGTTCCAAAGACAACAGGAATCTTTCACAGTGGGGAGGCAGTGATGAGCATATGAGGGAGAAACGCAATTTACAGGAGAACAGAGAAATGAATAGCGAGGGAACGGGACGATTGGGAATGCTGTCTGGGATGAGTCGTGGATTAGTAGCCTGCAGATTGAAAATTATTTTGCAAGGATATTAAGAATGTAACATTCTTCATTCAATGATACATGACATGCACTAGTTTCTCGTCAATTGGTCTTTGCAATAAGGGTTTATTTGCCGAAAAGAATATAAATCTACATTCAAGTCTTGTTTTTCTGAAGAAATTATAAACTTTTGAGACAAGGAAACATAGTTTATACTGCTTTCTCCTTTGACAAATGGGAGGAGGGACGTGACTGAGGAGTAAAGATGGTCAACAAGCTAAAAGAGTGCGAAGGTTTTATATAAGGGAACTGAACATTAGATATATTCATTCTTAACTAGATTTTGGGAAGAAACTAAGTATTGATTTTGATTTTTGTTTTTAGTTTAGTTTATATTCACGTATAAATGGTACAGTGAAAAGTTTTTTTTGTGGCATGGGCATGCTATCCAGTCAGCTGTTTGTGTACATTGTGTTGATATTGGTATACATGAGTAACGAATGATGGTTTTAGAATCTTTTCACAATTTCATCAATTGACAATATTATTCCATATGTTTCCTCCTGTTTTGGAGTTTGATTTTTTTTTTTTCTCTCAAATGAATTGGTGAAAATTTTAGCTCTAAACTTCTAAATCCCGCAGTATTGGGAATTCTCGGCACACCTATACCAAGGCAAAGTTAAATAATTTTCTCAGTAATTTACATCAACTAGAAATATTTCATCTCATGTGCATGTTTCCATTTCCTTCACAACTTTCCTTTTGCTGTTTTGTGAAATTATTACAGTCAAATTTTATAGGATCCTTTAATGACATTTGGGTTTTCACAAATGTTTTAAAACTATACATCCCAATAGTTGAAAATTATTTTAAGATGAAAGTGAAGAGCTTACATAGGATGTTGTGATACAAATAGCTAACAAAACAAGCACGTTGAATTGGGACACATTGTAAGCAGATATGTAACTTTTCCTGCTTTGAGTACCTTTTTTTCATCACTGAATCCTTTCTTTTTCTTATTTTCAGATCTTGGATGAAGAAGTTCAAGGGGATTTCTATGTCTCTACTCCTGATATGGTATCCAAACTAGTGCCTCTCAAAAACAAGCTAAGGAAAAGATTTCCCAAGAACAAACGGGGTAACAAAATAATGACTACATTCATATGCTCGTGTTTCAGGAATGAAAATGTGAGAACATATAAGTCCACTGGAGAGTTAATATAAAATTACCCTTTGTAATACTTCCCTTCAGAAACTAACAAAGCCCCAAGAAGATTGCTAAATGATTCTTACTCAAATGGTTAAACCACACTTCCTATTATAGTTGAAACCAGCTCCAAGCTTTCTTCCTGATAATTAGAACCAAACTCTGTAGTGTAAAAGGAAATGGTCATTCACTGTTTTGGGGTTTGCTTTGATGTTATTTGAAAATGTGAAACTAACAACCAAAACCATTGATTTAATTGTGATGCACCTGCTTTTAAGATGCAGCATTTGTTGTGATATATTGATCAGCGTACTATATTTTGTATTCAAAAACTTATCAATATACTTGAATTCAGATTTTTATTTTGACTTCATTCTCCAAAACTGATTTTCATATTTAGCATGTTCATGCTATGCTCTTCTAACTAAATTTATGTATATAATTTTATAATGGTTCCAACACTGATAGTTCAGGGCATTGTAATCTACATCCCTCTAGTCTACTGAATCTGCAGTGGTATGCAATTTCAAACATTTAAAGGAATCCTTGTGCATAACTAATGTTAAAGGCAAAACTATTTATGGTAATGTACTTAGAATTTGAGGCAGAAGTGCTATTTTAGTATGGGGGGGAAAATCCTTTATCAGAAATTTACTGACATTCAATCTCCTGGATGTACTAACTTATTTGTTCTCATTTAAAAATATTGCAGCAGGTTTTTGCTGTTGGAATTTAAATAAAGCATGTTATAATTAAATGCAGCAAGCTCAGTATACTTATTCGCATTTTCTGTAATTTTGTATCCAGGCTCTGTAGGACACAATATTCCTGAAATGATAAAAGTATTTCAAGCTGGCCATGAATATCAGGTGGAGCGTGATTGTTTCGTTCTATCCAAAGTGGGAACGGTGAGTTCAAATTAAAAATCAAAGACTTGTTTTACACCCTTCACTTGAAATTGAAGTCTGATTATCTGACTTGATGTCTGCCTGTCACATACTGTACTTCTATGTTGCAACTGCAATACCTGGTGCTCGGTGTCCTTTGAAGGAATAGAACATCTGACCCTGTTAGGCAGACTAACTCTGTGGTGGAAATGGGGCGATGCAGTGGTAGAGTTGCTGCCTGACAGCGGCAGATACTCAGGTTCAATCTGATGACGGGAGCTGTTTGTACTTTCTTCCTGTGACCGCATGGGATTCCTCCAGGTGCTCCGTTTTCCTCTCACACTCCAAAGACATACAAGTTTGTAGATTAATTGGCTTTGGAAAAAATTGTAAATTGTCCCTAGTATGTCGGATAGTGCTAATGTACAGGGTGATTGCTTGTCAGCACGGTCTCGGTGGGTCGAAGGGCCTGTTTCCATGCTGTATCTCAAGTCTAAATCCATGGCATTTATTGTTCATTGGCACTCATGGCAGTGCACGTGGCTCGTATCCCATGAGCTGATGATATCAGCATTAATGCCATCCAAACCCCACATGTAGAGGTCGTCATAGATTTGCTCAAGCAACAATTGTGAATGGGATTTGGTTAATGTTAATTTATTGCTATAATGCTGGCAATTATATAATTACATGTCGTAATCAGACCTGAGTAAGTTACAAATTGATCTGTGCTATTTATTTTACTATTTCATTGAGCCATTATTTCAAAAGCAACTGGCAGCTTCAGGACAAATTACAGAGATGATTGATGTGATGATGATTTAAAGATTATTGTTTTAATGTTTGGCAGATATTCTGGCTTATAACCTTTTGGAAGAACTAACATCCTTTCGAAATGATTTTACTGGCTGTTATAGTCGGAGCCTTTAAAACATTATTTGTGGCGCTAATATGAATTGTGTAATAAAAACTGGATAAGACTGAAAAAATTCAGCAGGTTAGGCAATATCTGTGGAAAGAGAAATAATCAGTTTTGGTTCTATGACCCTTTATAAGAACGGGGAAAACGATACAAATTGGTTTAATAAGGTGTGGCAGAGATGTGTAGATCAGAAAGTATACCTAATAAGGAATAGCTTAATGATGGTGGTTACCAGCACGTGAAGCTTCATCATTTGTGTAATATGTTGCTAATGATAAGCCATTATCAAAGGTAAAGTATGTGGCTGTGGACGCAAGTCTTGGTCACCACATAGTTGAAGACTACAAGGGAAGGAAACCATTGTGGTTGAACAAAACAAAAGCACAGGTGAAAATCCATCCAGAAACCAGAGGAGAACTTCAAAGTTAACATTCCTGGAAGAGATGTGGTATTGAATTTAACAATAAATATATATTTTTTAATAAACTGCAGATGCTGAAAATATGAAATAAAAACAAAAAATGCTGGGGGGAAAAAACTCAACATCTCAGGCAGGATCCATGGAAAGAGAAACAGTCAACATTTCAGGTTTGCAACCCTCCATCAGAACTGGGAAAGAGGAAGATACAAGTCAGTTTAAGCAGATGGAGATACAAGAGTTTAGAAGGAATGGGTGACGTTTCAGGTCTAGACCCTTCTGACTCGACCCAAAAACGTCACCCATTCCATCTCTCCAGCTATGCTACCTGTCCTTCTGAGTTACTCCAGCATATTGTCTCATCTGCAGTTTCTTTCTGCAAGTTAGTTAAGCAGACAGAGATACAAGTTAGTTTAGGTAGAGATGTGTATCTCTCGGTTCCCTCTCCCCTGACTCAGTCTGAAGAAGGGTCTTGATCTGAAATGTCACCTATTCCTTTTTTCTAGAGTTCTTGCCTGACCCGCTGAGTTAGACCAGCTTTTTGTGTTTATCTTCCATATTCCTCATTTTCCTGCATATCTACAGAACCCGATAACTTAACGGGAATCAAGAAAGCAGCAGATGCTGATAATCTGAAATTAAAAACAGTAAGCGTTGGAAAGCCTCAGCAGGTCAGGCAAGAACTGTTGAAAGAAAAGATTAACATTTCAGGTTTGTGACCCCTTGTGAAATTAATTCCTTATGCTCAGATGTTACATGACCTGCTAAGTGTTTGCCAATTAAATGTTTAATAATTGGGTTTTATATGTGCACATATGATATACAGGTTAAAAGTGCATATAAAGCAAACATTTTAGATAGACCCATCCTCGGATTTTGATTTGAAATATACCAGTTGTGTAAAGTAAGGAGTAATGTGTTCATATGTTTAAGGTGGGTGTATCATTAGATTGTGAGCACTGATAATTGTTTCATTAGTAGTCTCCAAACTTATGAGTTTGTGTTGGGTGAGCTGTCTTGTGGGTATGAATAATTTCATAACTTGAGGATTGATTATGTGGAATGAGAAGAAAATGTAATAGAATACTTGGATAACAGCAATACATTAATGATTCTTATTCATGAAAATGATTTCAAAAGTTGCTTAAAATTAGGTATAGGGACAAGTATTGCATCTCCTGTGGTTACAAATGAAAGTACCAGGGGAGGGGGTGGTTTGGATGGGAAGGGATGAGCTAACCAGGAAGTTGCGGAAGGAAATCGGCTCTGTGGAAAGGGGAAGAGATGGGAAGATGTGGGTAGTGGTGGGATCCCGTTCTGGGTGGTGAAATGCCAGAGGATTATGTGCTGTATGCGACGGCTGATGGGGTGAAAGTTGAGGACTAGAGGGACTCTGTCCCTGTTGCGATGGTGTATGGTCTTTTTGACTGGATAACACGCAACAAAAAACTAAAGATGGCTTTGACACTGCAGTAGCCATCTTAATCTTAGTATTATTATCACTGCGTTATGGTGAATTGAAGTACTGCAATGAGAATTAACATAAAGGATTTGAGCTCAATTAATTAATAGTCATCTATCTTTGGGATAATGTTATGGTCAGCACCGCGAAGGTGCAACATTATTTTAATACACAGAGTTGACATTGTGACAAATTATTACGTAAAATCTATAATAGATGACATATTCTGATTTCATTTTATGAAGTTCAACACTCATAGTGTCATCGATATGTTATTTGAATGGGGATTAATTACTCGGAAGGTTTAGCTTAGTCCAAGAATAATGTGGTTAGGGGAAATGCATGTGCAATTATTTTTTGAAGGTAACACAAAGAGAGAATGTATGTGGAAAATAAACATCTCAAAAGAGTCAAGGAATAGGAGTAGAAATTGTCCAGTCAGCCCATCAAGTCTACTCCACCATTCAATCATGGCTGATCGATCTCCCCCTCCTAACCCCATTCTCCTGTCTTCTTCCCATAACCTCTGACATCTGTACTAATCAAGAATCTATCTATCTCTGCCTTAAAAATATTCACTGACATGGCCTCCACAGCCTTCTGTGGCAAAGAATTCCACAGATTCGCCACCCTCTGACTAAAGAAATTTCTGCTCATCTTTGTAAAAGAACATCTTTTAATTTTGAGGCTTTGACCTCTAGTCATAGACTCTCCACATCCACTCTATCCAAGCCTTTCACTATTCTGTATGTTTCAATGAGCCCCCTCCCTCTCATTCTTCTGAGCTCCAGCGAGTACAGGCCCAGTGCTGACAAACACTCATCATAGGTTAACCTACTCATTCCTGGGATAATTCTTGTAAACCTCCACTGGACCCTGTCCAGAGCCAGCACATCTTTCCTCAGATATGATGCCCAAAATTACTCACATTATTCCAAATGCAGCCTGACCAGCACCTTATTAGAGCCTCAACATTACATCCCTGTTTTGGTATACAAACCCTCTTGAAATAAATGCTAGCATTGAGTTTGCTTTCTTTACTACCGATTCGACTTGCAGATTAACTTTTTGGAAATCCTGTACCAGTACTCCCAAGTCCCTTTGCACCTCTGATTTCTGGATTCAAACCCCATTTAGAAAATAGTTTATGCCTTTACTCCTACTATCAAAATCCATGACTCCACACTTTGCTCCACTATATTCCATCTGCAACTTCTCTGCCCATTCTCCCAACCTGTCCAGTTCCTTCTTCAGAGTCCCTGCTTTCTCTACACTACTTGCCCCTCCACCTATTTCCATATCATCTGCAAACTTTGCCACAAAGCTTTCAATCCCTTCGTCCAAAACATTAATATACAATGTGAAGAGTAGTGGCCTTAGCATCGACCCTTGCGGAACTGCACTAGTCACTGGCAGTCAACCAATCAAAGCACCCTTTATTGCCACTCTTTGTCTTCTGCTATCCATGCTAGTATCTACCCTTTGAAACCGTGGGCTCTCCTCTTCCTAAGCAGCCTAACATGTGGCACCTTATCAAAGGCTTTCTGAAATTCTAAGCAAACAACATTTACTGACCCTCCTTTGTCTGTCCTGCTATTTACAAAGAATTCCAGCAAATTTGTCAAGCAAGGCCTCCACAAAATGGGAGAGTCTAGAACTAGAGGTCATAGCCTCAGAATTAAAGGAAGTTCTCTTTGGAAGGAGATGAGGAGACATTTATTTAGTCAGAGGATGGTGAATCTGTGGAATTCTTTGCCACAGAAAGCTGTAGAGGTAAGTCAGTGGATATTTTTAAGGCAGAGATAGATAGATTCTTGATTCATACGTATGTCAGAGGTTATGGGGAGATGGCAGGAAAATGGGGTTAGGAGGGAGAGATCGATCAGCCATGATTGATAGGCGGAGTCGACTTGATGGGCCGAATGGCCTTATTCTACTCCTATTCCTTATGACCTTATGACAAAGTAATGCTGACTTTGGCCTTTTTATCGTGAACCTCTGTACTCCGTAACATCATCCTTCATAATGGACTCTAAAATCTTCCCAACCACTGAAGTCTGACTAACTGGCCTATAGTTCCCATTATTCTGCCTTGCTCCCTTTTTGTGCAGCGGGGTAATATTGGCCCATGAGTCTTGACACGTGCTTCATCTAGCATTGACTATAACAACTGTGTTTAATTGGGAGGAAGTTGTGTATTTGGTTCTTCATAGCCTTGACGAATTGACATTGAAGTCACAGAAGCTTGACAAAATGGAAAGGACATTGATTTTTGATGTAATTTGGCTATAGTTCTTTCTGTCATTATGTATATATTTTACTTTTGTTTTCAATTTTCCGTAAAGCACAGAAAAATCACCCTATTGGAAATATGCCTTTACCACCTAAAGAACTTTCATAACATGTGACCCAAACAATTGACAGATAATATTGAAGATATGTTTCAGAATAATTGCAGGAAAAATAGTGGTGGTGTGCAGTTTAAATTGTTTGTATGCTAGAATACTTCACCAGTGGCACTGATAGTGGTAGGTTTAAGTACTGCAGCTTATTTTCATTTCTGGTTATCAGCTCCTCAGTTCTCAAAGGCATTAAATGCATGCTCACAAAGGATAGGGGAGTTCTCCTGCCCCACAACAAGGATGTGGATGTTGTTTGTGAACTTTCTTTGCCTGTAAAAGATTATATTATTATTGTAATTCACACTGATAGATTTTAGTGCAAGATTGAGATATTATAATTTCACAGCATATTTAACGGTGGATTCAGATTCAATTCATATAATTTATTTAGTCAACATATATGTGCCTATTTATGAATTTTATAATAATTTAGATTAAATGTTAATTTTAGAAGTTTTCCGAACACCATTTACTTCACACTCCTTTGAAGCATCCATTAGCAAGCATCAATTTTCAAGCCACATCAAAATTGATCCAAATCTATATTGCAGTTTTGTGCTAAGATTCTTTGTTCAGTGAAATATTTCTTCAACATTATCACAAATCCTTTAGGAGTTATATGATGGGCATAATTTTAAGATGCACTAGACTAAGTGCAGACCCGTTGGGTCTGCTCCACAATGTGGGGGTCCAGGGGTGGGTGAATCACCCCGTGTGGGGGTGGGGGTCGGGGGGGTGAATCACGACATATGGGGATCGGGGTCTGGTGCCAGTGCAGTGCGGTCAGTGACTCTGGGTGGGCGGAGGGACCAGACTGTCCGCTGCTGCAGCTGACGGACAGCACTGACCCCGGGGGGGATAGTGGGGGCTGTCCCGAGGGATCCACTCCTTCTGCATCTTACACCGGGTGTCTGAGTGTCCCTTGCTGCTCGAGTTCAGAGCGCTCGGTCACCCTCCAGCCCAGGGCGGTCGTGGGCCGGGAGTTGCCCTCAATCCGCCGGCACGCTGCTCTCTCGCAAGTCGGTCACAAAAAAACATTTGTATCTTCTCTCTGTCCGTGAGCAGCAGTGATGTTGGTGTTTTTTCCCCAGGTAAGAACGTACGTGTTGCGTGTGTAGTACTGCAGAAGTCTTGAGCGACTCCATGCGTCACGCCCTTTGACATGACCTTCTTTACAACCCCCCTATTTAAATGCGGCCCTCTCCCTGACATCACTCGAAGCTGCTGCCCGCCCACACCTCCTTGCGGGGCTTTGTGACATCGCTTTGGAAGTGGGTTGAAAGATTTTCCGTTTAAAAACTTTGTTTTGGGTATTTTTAAAATGCTGTAACTTCGGAAATATAGGTGGAAATGCGACGGTAATGATTGAATGAATGAATGAATACGTTTATTGTCATTGCACAATACTGTGCAACTAAATTCCATTACATCTCCTCCGGTTAAAAAAATACAAACATAATACGGTATAGATGTTTATTGCCACCACGGGAAAAATGTGAGTAGGATGTGTAAAAATGGGAAGGCTGTGGCCTAGCGTTTGGAAGAAGATAGGAATTAACCGGATTGACACAGAGACACATCGTGGGCACAAACAACAGAAGACTTTTAGTTATATAGAGATTCTATCACCTGTTGATATTCATTAAGTTTTCTCCCAATCACTCCTTGGGTATGGTTTGAAATTGTCATCTCATTTTTGTAGTGAGAGCTGTTGCCATTGAGCACATAATATTACTTGATGACCTCACTCGTATTTCCAGGAAGTGTCAGTGGTTAGAGATCCAGATTGCACCTGTTTTTTTTTTTGTGTTTTTTTTAATCTGCTTTCTCTACTTCCGACATGTTGACACTAATTAGTATAGGTACAGTTGATCTGGATGACTCACTTTGGACATAGGAACTAACTTGAGATTTTGCTCACTTGAATCATTCAACTATCATCGACCAAGTCCAGATGCATATGAACGAAATTAAAATCAAACATTACAACATTAAATGTGATCAGGTTGATATGGTGTCAAATAGTGGGCCTAATCAGGGGATTAATCATTTCTGAAGATATAATATTTGTGATTTAAGGGATGACTTTGTTGCAAAACGCTTCTGTCTTAATTAAAATACTTTATAAAAAAAATTGAACAGCATTAGTTTTGATGCAGTTTTACAGAGACGGGTTGTTGAGAAAAAAGACAGTTGTTAACTCAGACAGCGTTCGAGCCAGATTTTAGATTTCAAAAGTATTAAAGTGTTCTCATCTCCAGTTCAGACATTTTTTTTTTCATAAAAGCATAAATTTTCAATGTTGTGCGCACATTTGCACAGTTTGATTTAATGCAAAAATCAAGGCTCTGTAGTTGGGGGCAGCGTGGATCCTGGTTTGCATGTCTGTGGTGAGTTTGCTCGAATGGCAGAGGATTGATAATAGTCCATTTTATTATCTCAATCCAGAGGGCAAAATTGACTAGCTTTCACAATAATTGTTGTTGCAATCTTTGCTGAACATAAGACTATGAGTATTGGACTTGGACAAAATAGAGTTCATCAACATGCCACTGAGTTGTAGAGTTGCTGTACTTCCATCAGAGAGAGAAAGAGCTTATTTAAACTGTAGCTATAAAGGCAATGTAAGAGGGAGAAGCAGGGTTTAAACAAAGAACTGCTGGATGAGTAAAAGACTGGAGAATGGAATGAAAATCTGAATGATTAACAATCAATAAGTTCAACAGTTGTGGGATGAAGAACTATAAATTTAATTTAGTCCCTTATGGCTCTTATTTTATTCATGATGATGGTCCCATTGGTCGCATGCTTATTAGCTGTTCAATTGTTTTTCAGCTGGACATGCCAAAAGAACACATTACAGCTAATGTTGCAGAAATCCTCAAGGATGTTTGTACCCAAAGACCAGTGAGTTTTGGTGAGTAAAGATATCAGTTTAGATAGGCACGGTTGGAACAAAGGCCAGAGATGAAAAGACCCGTGGATCTCCCGATTGTTAACTACTGTAACTCCTCTTTCGATTTCCACACTGATCTTTCTGTCCTGGGCCCCCTCTATTGCCAGAATGAGGCCACACCCAAACTGTAGGAACAGCATTTTGTATTCCCCTTGGGTAGCTTATAGCCCAACGGTATGAACATTTGAGTTCTCCAATTTTAGGTCACCCCTGCAACCCCTCCCACTCCCTAGGGCCGCACCTGATATTTCTCCCATCCCACTCCCCCTCCTACATTCTTTCCTCTGGCTTCACAATTCATAACTCTTCAATTGTTTTGTCTCACACTTTCAGTTTTAATCTTTGGGCTTTGTTCCAACCATCTACTTATCACCCCCCCCCCCCCCCCTCGCCTGTCTCTGCATATCACACTTGGTCCTGCCCCTCCTCTCTCCAAGCTTTATTCCACCACTCCCTCCCCCGCCCTTCAATCAGTCTAAAGACGCGTTCTGACCAGAAACGTCACAATCCATGTTCTCCGGAGATGCTGCCTGACCCACTGAGTTACTCCAGCACTTTCTATCCAACTTTCAGATTCATTACTTGTGCAGCAATCCCCACTCAATGTGTATTTGTTAGAGTTCAGCTGTATCCCACCTCAAAGTAGAGTAACTGCACTTCATTGTGAAAGGGCCTCTATATATTAAAAAAAGCAGATATGTTTACATCTTTTATTCTGAAGAAGGGTCCCAATCCGACACATTGCCCATCCATGTCCTCCAGAGATGCTACCTGACCTGCTGAGTTATTCCAGCGTTTCTGTTTTTTTCCTTTATTCTGAATACAAAGATATTTATTAAGGCAAAATGTGACAATTTTTGAAATGATTTGTAAATTCTCAGATTAGAAGGAATGATCAAATCTATAATAAATGTCAATTAATCTGTATTATATCTGGCTATTTTAGATTCTATTTCTTATTTTGAGTTCAAATATCAATAAAACAAAAAATTACATATTTTCAATGACTCAAATTAATAGTTTAGAATTTGCTATCTGTTTTAATATAAATTCTGGCTAATTTCAATTGTTTCCTTTTCCTTAGGTCCATTTGTTAGAAGAGCCATTATTTGCAGTGCAACCAGCGAGTCCTTGTTGTTTAAAGCAGAGCCTTTCTTGCCTCAAATAACAGAAGACAATGAAGAGAATCAGCACAATGGTTAATTATTGATATTTTATGTACAGATGCACTGTTAAATATTGTTTTGCTTTGATATGACATGTTATGCAATAAATCTTTTAAATGTTACATCAGTATTGTTGAGTTTATTAGTTCATTAACTGCTTTCACAGTAGTTGTGGGAGCTGAACTCGAGTATATGCATCTTAATATTTATTTTAAAAGCCTACTTTCTGTTCCATGGAATTAATCCTTCCCAGTTTGCTCAATGGATCGGATTCTCTTTCAATAGGTGGTAAAGATAGCCTGGAGAGAGTAGATCTGGAGAGGATGTTCCCAGTAGTGTTAGAGTCTAGGACCAGAGGGCACATCCTCTGAATAAAAGGATGTAACCTTTTAGAATGGAGATGAGGAATTTCTTTAGCCAGAGGGTGGTGTATCTGTGGAATTCATTGCCACCGACAGCTGTGGAGGTTAAGTCAATGGGTATTTTTAAAACAGCAATTGATAGGCTCTTGATTAGTACGGGCACCAAAGGTACAGACAGAAGGCAGGAGAATGGGGTTGAGGGGAAAAAATAGATCTGCCATGATCAAATGGTGGCGTGGATTCAAACGGCTAAATGACCTAATGCTGCTCAAATGTCTTGTGGTCTAAATATTAGGATTCTGCAGGGTTAAAATTTTGCATTGAATGTAATGGAACATGAATATTTTCAAAAATATATGTACATACTTCTTTGGAATACTACTCTAAAATATTTACAAAAATTAACTTTCAAAATATATATTTAGATTATTTTTTGAAGAGTCCTGTAGTGTACTTCTCTGAAAACACTGCTCCAGTTCAGCAATTTCTTAAAGAGACTGATCACTGGCCTCTTCCTTTGTGCCAGCTATGGCTCCCAATGTTGAAAGGTTTTCCCCTTAAACGGCAGAGCAACCATCATCTCATTGAATGGTGGAGCAGACCTGAAGAGCCAAGTAGTCTGTTCTTACAAGTTTACTTTAGGACCTTGGTGTTACTCTTGGTCACACAGTACATGGTGCAAAGGATTGGTAATCTCTCTCAGCAAACTGCTTTAATCATTTTTGGATCAAGGTGGTAATAAGGTCTGGAGCAAAGTGCTTTAAGAGATCACAAGTGAGCATTGATAAGCGCTATTTAGTGGAATATGCCATTCCTAATGTGATGAAATGATGGTTGGCTGGATGGAATATGTCCTTTGTTGCAGATTGTGGCAATTTTCATGATGCAGTGTTTTGAGCCGAAACATTGACAATTCCTTTCCCCTCCACAGATGCCACTCAACCTTCTGAGTTCCAACAGCAGTTTTTTTTTTTTAATGCTGCAGGTTCCAACAACTGCAGTCTCGTGTCTGTGTTTCCATATTGCCACGTTATTTGAGCCATGTTAGATTACTTTGAATATCTTTTAATGATTTTACCTGACATCCTGTTGGTATTTGTTTTCATACTAGGATAGATACAAGTCTGCATTACTCTACATTACTCACAGATAGTACCAGTGATGTTTTGGGGACAGGCCACACATACTAGCTGTTGATGAGGATCTGACATTTTCAATAAATAACAAGGATTAAGTCCCTAAATCCATTTGACCATTATCCATCTTGTTTTGCATTATTCAGTGCAGAAAAAAACAGCCTAATGCTGTTACTTTCATACCTATTCTAAAACAGATTGTGATTTGGTTCGAAGAGTTTCTATCCTTGGCTGCTTCTGCGCTTCACTTTTCTGCATGCAACTGGGCTGGCTTTTACCTGGACCACTGCAGTGATTTATAAGGCCTGTTGTAAAAAGCTTGAAAGGGGATTTGTGAATCTTCGCTGGCCACAGAAGAGATGCCAGATGACTGGAGAATAGCAAATGTATAATTTCTGTTCTGAATGGTGGCAAATAAAAGCCAGATAACTGTGGGTAATGTCGGTGGGCAGAAGGCTATTGGTAAAAATTCTGATAAATGGTAAAGGCAGGAATTAATCAAATATAGACGGTTTATTAGGGTGAAGAACCGTTCTGACCAATATGATATAAATTTTCAGAGGTAGCAAAATGCATTGATAAAGGTAGTGTAGTTCGTGGTTTACATGCACTTCAGTAAGGCCTTTGACAAGCTCCCACATGGAAAGCTGGTCCAAATGGTTAGGGTTTCACACAGAGAGTTGTGAGTGGAATTCTCTGCCTCGGAGGTCGGTGGAGGCAGGTTCTCTGGATGCTTTCAAGAGAGAGCTTGATAGGGCTCTTAAAGATAACGGAGTCAGGGGATATGGGGAGAAGGCAGGAACGGGGTGCTGATTGTGGATGATCAGCTATGATCACATTGAATTGGCGGTGCTGGCTCGAAGGGCCAAATGGCCTACTCCTGCACCTGTTGTCTATTGTCAGAGTCCTCTATAAAAAGAGGACATCGGTTTAGGGTGAAAAAAAAATGGGATTTGAGGAGGAGGCTTTCCACTCTGAGGGTGGTTGGAATCTGCAATGTAATACCTGAGTGGATGATGGGTACTTGATGTTGGGCCGAGGGGACCTGGCTCTGTGTTGTGTGAACCTGTGAAAGTACTGAACATCTCTTCTGGTATTTGGTATTGAGGACTATTTTTTCAAAACTACTGTAAACATTTTTTTGCCTTGTACTTGTATGGTCGGTGGGTGCGCTGCAAGCCGGCAGCCCTGCCAGCAGCGTGTCTGTTTTTTCTACTTTTTTTGCTTTTTTAGTGTGTTTAAATGTGTGTTTTTGATGTTCCTCTGTGTGTTTTGTGTGGGGGGTGGTGTGGGGGTGTAAGGGGGAAAGCGCTTTGGTTGCCTCCTCCACGGAGAGGCGACTTTTTCCATGTCGCCTCTCCCGTGGCCTAACATCGAGGATCGGTGCGGCCTTTCCCGGAAACGTGCCTGGGGCTTCAGCGGCGGGCGCAGCGCGAACTCTCGGAATGGAGCGGGCGAGCCCTCGCCGGGGCTCGCCGAAGGGGAGCGCTCCGTTTGCTGGCCTGTGGCAGCCGGCAGTCTGAAGCCACGGTCTGCAAAGCTCCGGCCGGCGCGGCGTCCGCAGCCCGGGATCCCTCATTGGGGACCCGGGAGAAGAAGAAGCTCCGACTGCCGGCCCACGGCCAACTTCTACCGCGGGCGCAGCGTGGACTTACCATCAGAAGCGGGGTCCCTCGCCGGGGATCTCTGGAGGGGAGCTTTGACCGCCGGCCCTGCAGTCTGTGGTGCTTCTGGCTGCGGCGCGGCGGGGACTTTAAATCTCCGACCGCCGGCCTGCGGCCTACACCAACCTGAAACTGCGGTCTCCGGTAGGGAAGCACCGATTCAGGACCTATCTGGACTTTTTACCTTGTCTGCACATCTGGACGCCCGCAGCCAATTCTTCCCAGATTGAGGAAACGTGAGAAAATGAGTCATGAAGGAACATTAATATAAATAATCAGGGAAGTTGCCAAGGTATGAGGTTGCTGTCCCATTTTTCTCTAAGAAAACAATTTAGAAAATCTGTTATCAGCAGAAAAACAAATAACTGATGAGCTAGAACAAATTAACAAATTGACACTATGTATGGAAATGACATTCATTTAAACTGAGATCTACAGAAGCCCATGGTATTGGGGGTTTAGTATTGATGTGGATAGAGAACTGGCTGGCAGACAGGAAGCAAAGAGTAGGAGTAAACGGATCATTTTCACAATGGCAGGCAGTGACTAGTGGGGTACCGCAAGGCTCAGTGCTGGGACCCCAGCTATTTACAATATATATTAATGATTTGGACGAGGGAATTGAATGCAACCTCTCCAAGTTTGCGGATGACACGAAGCCGGGGGGGCAGTGTTAGCTGTGAGGAGGATGCTAGGAGGCTGCAAGGTGACTTGGATAGGCTGGGTGAGTGGGCAAATGCATGGCAGATGCAGTATAATGTGGATAAATGTGAGGTTATCCACTTTGGTGGCAAAAACAGGGTAGTAGACTTTTATCTGAATGGTGGCCGATTAGGAAAAGGGGAGATGCAACGAGACCTGGGTGTCATGGTACACCAGTCATTAAAAGTAGGCAAGGAATCGCTGATTCCTCCGACCCTCGCCGCCCCCCGGGACCGCCTAGCCTCATTGCCGCACCGGGCCCACCCAACATCGCCGTCCCACTGGGCCCATCCAGCATCGCCGCCTGACCGGGCCCACTGAACAACGCTGTCACAGTGGGCCTGCCCAATAACGGCGTCGCACCCAGCCTACCCAACATCGCCGCTGGACCGGACCTACCGGGCTTCGCCGCTGGACCAGACCCACCGGTCATCGCCGCTGGACCGGGGCTCCCCGAACATGGCCGCCGCACCGCACCCGACTCATCTCGTCGCCTTCCCAGGCTGGCCGATCCGCGCCGCCCCATCGACCATCCGCCCACCGGGACCTCCCACGCATCGCCTGCGGACCCCGACTCAACGGCCCATGGACTCCTACCATCCGATCCGCCGACCCTCGCCACTGGACTCCGACCATCGGTCCGCCGACCCCCGCCACTGGACGCCCACCATCGGGTCCGTTGACCCTCGCCACTGGACGCCCACCATCGGGTCCGTTGACCCTCGCCACTGGACGCCCACCATAGGGTCCGTTGACCCTCGCCACTGCACCTCCCTCCAACAACCCACAGCCGTCGCCTTGCCTGGAACCTGGACTCTGCACCGGGCCTGAAGCCTCCACGCTGCTAACTCCCACTCTCCTGAGTTTGACTCCACTGGGTCCTAGTGTCAGTCTGCCCAGCCTGGTTAACCTTAGTGGCAGTTCCACTGAGTCTTCCCCATCCCCCTCTAACTATTTGACCCCTGCTCTTCCCCACCCACACCACAGCCCTCTCAGCCCCCACCCCCTGACCACCCACCACCCCTCCACCCACCACCTCCCCACCGCACATCGCCTCGTCCCCAGTCCACCCACCTGCCTTCCTCCAGCCCCAACCCCCATCCCTGCCGGGTGTTCACCATCGCCCCCGACCTCCCCCTCTCCGACACCCAACAGTCTGTCCTCAGCAGAGGTCTTACCTTTGTCCCCCTCCGTCCCTACCTCAATGAATTCCGCGCCCACCACGGCTTGGAGCTCTTCTACCGTCGCCTCCGCCTCACAGCTTTCTTCCATGGGAAGGAGTCCTCGCCCCCCACTGATGACCCCTTTTCCTGTCTCCAACGCACCCCCTCCTCGTGGAACCCCCCTCGTGGCCATCTTCCGGCTTTAGAACTCTTCATCCAAAACTGCCGTCGCGACATCAACCGCCTCAACTTCTCCACCCTCCTGTCTCACTCCAATCTCTCCCCCCATGAACGTTCTGCCATCGACTCACTCCCCAACAACCCAGATTAGGTTATCAAACCCGCCGACAAGGGAGGTGCCGTGGTAGTCTGGCGCGCCGATCTCTACAAAGTTGAGGCCACGCGCCAACTCTTGGACACCTCGTCCTACCTACCCCTGGACCATGACCCCACTGATGAGCACCAGGCCACCATCTCCAGCACCATCACCGACTTCATCAACTCCCACGCCCTACCCGACCGAGCCTCCAACCTCATTGGTAAAAGGCTCTGTGCATCGACCCTATTTATTCCCCTCATGATCTTGTACAGCTCTCATCCTCCTATGCTCCAAGGAATACAGTCCTAGCCTGCCTAATCTCCATCTGAGACCCTCAAGCCTTGGCAATATCCTCGTGGATCTTTTCTGCACAATCCAGATTAGCAACATCTTTCCAACAACAAACTTAATACGATACTCCAACTTTGGCCTCACCAGCACCGTGTACATCTGTAGCATAACATCCCAACTTCTATACCCAATACGTTGACCGATGAAGGGCATTGTGCCGAAAACCTTCTGGACCACCTTATCTACCTGCGACACCACTTTCAAGGAACTATGTATCTGCACTTCAAAATCCCTCTGCTCTACAACACTCCCCAGAGCCCTGCTATTTACCATTTTAAACTCCATTAACCATATCTCTGCCCACTTGCCCAACTGATCAAGATCCTGCTTTGTAAACTTTTATAAACATCTTAACAATCTACAATGCCACTCATTTTTGGGGCCATCTGCAAACTTACTAATTATGCTTAGTACGTTCCCATCTAAATCGTTGATACAAACCACAAACAGCAATGGGCCGAGCACACCATTAGTGGCAGGCCTCCAGTCCGAAAAAAATAACCTTCCACCATCGCCTTCTACTTTCTTCCATGAAGCCAATTTTCTATCCACTAATCTAGTTTTCCCGCAATCCCATGCAATTTAACCTTCCAGAGCAGCCTTCCATGCTGAACCTTGTTTTACTAAATGTTTTACTAAAATCAATATAGACAATGTCTATTGCTCTGCACTCATCAACTTTCAGATTACATCTTCAAAAAACTCAATCAGATTTGTGAGATACAATCGCTCACGTACAAAACTGCTGACTATCCCTAATCAGCCCTTGTCTATCTGAACACATGTATATCTTATCCCATGGAATGCTCTCTAGTAACTTTCAGACCACAGAAGTTGGGCTCACTGGCCTATAGTTCCCACACTTTACCTTTCAGCACTTCTTGGATAGAGGCACAACATTTGCCACCCTCCAGTCTTCTGGCACCTCACCCATATTTAATGATGACACGTATATCTCAGCCAGGTCACCTGCAATTTCCTCTTTAGCTTCCCACAGTGTCCTTGGATATATCTATGATACGATACAATCAAACTTTATTCATCCCCGGAGGGAAAGTGGTCTGCCAACAGTCACAACACGCAACAATGTACACAAAAACGTGAAAATAGAAGTGAAAAAAAAAGAAAAGGACAATCGACTGTTGTCTGGCTGCTGTGGGCACAGCGCCTTCACCGGAATGAATGAACAAACTAACAAACAAACAAACAAACACAGACTTATCGCCTGGGCAGAGAATTCTAAACTACAGTGCCCCCCACCCTCCCCCATACCGGATCCCCCTTTGTTCTCCCACCATCCCTCACAATGGTCCCCTCACTCCGGGTCCTCCATTGTCTTCCCCTCCCTCCCCCCTCACGTTGCATCGCCACCGAGGCTCCTGCTGACGCCGATCTGATCAGGCCCAGGAGATTTATCTTCCTTCATACGCATTAGGACGTCCAGCACCTCCTCGACTCTAATGCTGACTGCCCTCAAGACACTTCCATTGACTGCCTCAGTTCCCTGATATTCATGTCTTTCTCCACGGTAAAAACAGAGGAGAAATACTCGATGAGGACCTTGCCCGTCTCCTGTGGCTCCACACAGAGATAAGCGTTTTGAATCCTGATGTGCCCTATTCTTGTTACCCTTTTTACTTTCTGTGCTTATAAAATCTCTTTGTATTATCCTTATTATTATCTGCCAGAGCTATCTGCTACCCCTTTTTTTTGCCCTCCAGATTTCCTCCTTTAGTGTGCTTCTTAACTCTCGCAGCGCTTATAGGAATATAATTGATTCCAGCTGCCTGCACCTGTCCCGGGCCTCCTTTTTTTCTGAACCAGAGCCTCTCATCATCCAAGATTCCTTTTGCCCATCTGCCTTGCGGAGCTCCAACCGGCGCGGCCTGAGGACTACGAGTGCCCCGGTCTCTGGGGAGGAGGCAGCCGCTCCAGACTTTCCAAGCCGCTGAGGAATGTTTCACCCAACGCCGGAGTTCCATCTTCACGGCAAGAGGGCCCGGAAAATTATCGGACTGGCTGCAAGGCCACAAATGGGCCCCGACCTCGGGTGTTTCACAGAGGAAGAGGACTTAACTTTCTGGTGCCTTTCCCCACAGTGGAAATTTTTGATTCTGCTGTGGGGGGACGTTTGTGTTGAACTCTATAATGTGTTGTGTCCATTTTCTTTATTTTCTGTTTAACCTTCTTCTATGGTTTGTATAGAAACTTATTATCTATTTTATGTAAAGCACTTTGGTGTCAATGCGAGTTGACTTAAAACGTGCTATATAAATAAAACTTACTTACTCTTCATTCTAACAGGAACATGCATGTCTTGAACACTTGAAACCACACTTTTAAAAGCATCTCACTTTCCGGGCGTTACTTTTCTGTAAACAACCTACTCCAATCAACTTGAGCAAGTTCCTGTCTAATAATATCAAACTTGGTCTTGCCCCAGTTTTGAATTTTAACTCGCGGGCCTGTCCTGTTTTTATCCATAAGTAAGTCATAAGTGAGAGCGTGTTTTGAGTACAGTGTGTCGCTCTGGCCGCCTTGATATAGGAAGATTGTTATTAAACTGGAAAGGGTGCAGAGAAATTTCATGAGGATGTTACTGGTAATGGAAGGATTGAGTTATAAGGAGAGGCTGTGGCTGTTTTCACTGGAGCATAGGACGTGAGGGGTGACCTTTTAGAAATGTATAACATTACAAGAAACGTAGTAAAGGTAGATGGTCGCAGTCTTATTCTCACAATAGGCCAGTCTAAAACTAGAGTGCATAGATTTAAAGTGAGGGGAAAGATTTTATAGGGACATAAGTGGCACATTTTTCACAAAATGTGGTGGGCATATAGAATGAACTGCTTGAGGAAGCTATAGAGGCAATTGCAATGTTTAAATGATATTTAGACAAGTACGTGAATAAGAAAGGTTTAGAGGGCTACGGGCCAAACACAGGCAAATGGGACTAGATTAGATAGACTTTCTGTTTGTCATGGATGATTTGGATCAAAAGGGTTGGCTTCTCTGTTGTGTGACTGATTTTGCTTTTTAACAATTCAATTATCTATTCAAATTTTTAATGATCACATGATTGAAGATATGGAAACCTACCCTGCTTCAGGTGAGGCTTTTATGTTAAAACGGGCTAAAAAGTGAAATCGGGCAGAATTGCTGGCAATAACACATCCCTCCACACCTGCTCTCTTGTCTACCCGCTCACACAATGTCAACAAAACAAAGGAGCTTGTCATTAACTGCAAGAAACAGTGTGGACCACTCACACCCTTGTAATTCTCTCTTATCCTCTCTCCAGTCAGGCAGAAGATACAAAATCTTGAAAGAACATGCCACCAGATGCAAGAACAATTACTAACTGATCCCAGACTTTTTCACAGATCTCTTGTGCTCGGGATAAAATTCTGAGCTTCCAATCTACCACGTTGTGGGCCATTGCAGTTATTATCTGTACTTGCTCTGTAGTTGTAATATTAGATTCTGTATTCTTGTTTACTTTCTCTTTTGCTCAACCTGATTTACTCATGTATGGTATGATTTGCATAGTTACCATGCAAAAGAAACATTTTCATAATGTCGGCACGTGTCAATAACAGGGCTGCCAACATTGGTTGAGAGGGGTGTCCCCCCTCCCACGGTAGGGAGCTTTTGCATTTTTCAGTTTGAAATTGTGCAATCTGGTGCATACTGTAGCGAGTCTTTTAATTTACACTTGAATGCAACATTTATGCTTTAAATGGTATTAGGTATGAATAAGGTTAGGCTAAATTACATTCCTAATTACATTCCACAGTAGAGCCAGGCTCTGATCAACAGGTGCAGCACATGAATGACCTTAGTACATTCATGTATGGAAATCAGATTATAATTCATGCTGTTATGCATATATATATAGAGAAATAAACAGAGAAACAAGGCAAGAGTCGGACTTACCCTTTGACAATAAAAACAAGACGAAAATAATGTCACATATTCAATCATATATGGTTCAATGAAATTAAGATATATATGTAAAACATATATGAAACAGGCCCTTCAGCCCACCAAGTCCACACCGACCAGCAATCTACCATACACCAATTCCATCCTACACGCCAGGGACAATTTACAGAAGCCAATTAACCTACAAACCTGCACTTCTTTCGGATGTTGGAGGAACCGGAATATCCAGAGAAAACCCATGTGGTCTTAGGGAGAATGTACAAATTCTGTACAGACAGCACCCGTAGTCAGGATCCAATCTGGGTCTGTGGTGCTGTAAGGCAGCAACTCTACCGCTGCGCCAACGTGCCACCCCATTAAATTATTTTTTCTGCAATATATTTATTATAGTGTCACGTCAATAAAGATGAACACATGATTCTGATTTCTGTCTTTGGTTGGATAACACATATCTCCAGTCATTGTGTTTTATGGTTGGTTTTCAACCTCTTCAGTCTGAAGGTCTCGACCTGAAACATCACCCATTCTTTCTCTCCAGCTGTCTGTCTGTTCCAGTTTTGAGTGTCTATCTTCAGTTTAAACCAGCATCTGCAGTTCCTTTCTACACTCTTTGTTAAGCAAAACAGGTCCTATTCTCTTTTCTTCACCCCCGTTGCTGCAGAGAATAAGTTCCCAGTTATCAAATCTTTCTTCAAAGTGAAAAAAAAATTTCAGCCCTGCCAACATCTTCATAAATCGCCCCTGGATCCTCTCCAGAGCAATTGCACCCTTTCTACAATGTGTCATAGTCTTACAGCATGGAAACAGCCCCTTTATCCCAACTTGTTCATGCAGATCAAAATGCCCCATCTAAACTAGTCCCATTTATCCGCATTTGGCCCATATCTCTTTAAACCTTGTGTGTGCCAGTGTGTGTGTGAGAGTGTGTGTCAGTGAAGCAGCGACAACATCCGGAGTGAGTGGAAACTTGGCGATGCCCGGGGAGTGCTTCCCTCTTAAGAGTCTCAGACAAGAGTGTGCTTAAGAGTCTTAAGATTGCTTGTTCTTTATGGGAAACCTGCCAACAGAAAACTATTCTCATTGGTGAGTGTGGAAGAGATCTGGAAGGCTTGAGCGAATTGAATTGTTTGTGACTTTAATTTTTATTTATTTTTAATGTGAGCGTGAGAAATTTGTGATCAGCGTGAGAATTTCGTGAAATGCGTGAGTCTCACGCTCAATGCGTGAGATTTGGAAGCCCTGCAATAATAAAGCAAACCTATCTGGCTGGTTGGTAAATCAACTCTTACGCCGTGTGTCTGTTGTGTTACTAAGAAGGTTCAATGGTTGGGTATTAATGGTGGAGTAGCAAGATGGATTCAACAGTGGCTGAATGGGAGATGCCAGAGAGTAATGGTGGATGGTTGTTTGTCAGGTTGGAGGCCAGTGACGAGTGGGGTGCCACAGGGATCTGTGTTGGGTCCACTGTTGTTTGTCATGTACATCAATGATCTGGACGATGGTGTGGTAAATTGGATTAGTAAGTATGCAGATGATACTAAGATAGGTGGGGTTGCGGGTAATGAAGTAGAGTTTCAAAGTCTACAGAGAGATTTATGCCAGTTGGAAGAGTGGGCTGAAAGATGGCAGATGGAGTTTAATGCTGATAAGTGTGAGGTGCTACATCTTGGCAGGACAAATCAAAATAGGACGTACATGGTAAATGGTAGGGAATTGAAGAATGTAGGTGAACAGAGGGATCTGGGAATAACTGTGCACAGTTCCATGAAAGTGGAATCTCATGTAGATAGGGTGGTAAAGAAAGCTTTTGGTGTGCTGGCCTTTATAAATCAGAGCATTGAGTATAGAAGTTGGGATGTAATGTTAAAATTGTACAAGGCATTGGTGAGGCCAATTCTGGAGTATGGTGTACAATTTTGGTCGCCTAATTATAGGAAGGATGTCAACAAAATAGAGAGAGTACAGAGGAGATTTACTAGAATGTTGCCTGGGTTTCAGCAACTAAGTTACAGAGAAAGGTTGAACAAGTTAGGGCTTTATTCTTTGGAGCGCAGAAGGTTAAGGGGGGACTTGATAGAGGTTTTTAAAATGATGAGAGGGATAGACAGAGTTGACGTGGAAAAGCTTTTCCCACTGAGAGTAGGGAAGATTCAAACAAGGGGACATGACTTGAGAATTAAGGGACTGAAGTTTAGGGGTAACATGAGGGGGAACTTCTTTACTCAGAGAGTGGTAGCTGTGTGGAATGAGCTTCCAGTGAAGGTGGTGGAGGCAGGTTCGTTTTTATCATTTAAAAATAAATTGGATAGTTATATGGATGGGAAAGGAATGGAGGGTTATGGTCTGAGCGCAGGTATATGGGACTAGGGGAGATTATGTGTTCGGCACGGACTAGAGGGGTCGAGATGGCCTGTTTCCGTGCTGTAATTGTTATATGGTTATATTATATGGTTAAGGCCCTGTCCCACGATGCGAGTTTACCCAAGAGCTCTCCCGAGTTAAAAAAAAAATCAAACTCGTGGTACTTCATCACGAGTAATTTTTTACTCTTGGAAATTTTTCACACTGTTGAAAAAACTTCACGAGTTTCCGCGTTTCCCGAGTACCTGCCGCTACGAGACATCCACAAGCTCCGACGTACCCGCTACGTACATTCTACGTACTTACCACGAGTTTGATTTTTTTTTAACTCGGGAGAGCTCTTGGATAAACTCGCATCGTGGGACAGAGCCTTTACACCTACTTTCCACTGTCATATCAGCTCCTCTGGGATTATGTCTACAGCATGTTTCTGGTCGTGAGCTGTATGCACAATCTCTGGGCATGTTCTACCATGATCTAAAAATGTTAAAGAATTATCCGTTAATGGAAAGTAATGAAAGCAACACCTTATGTGAACAGGTCACCAATTACTGTTTCTTTAGAATGTATTGCTGGAAATCACCAGTAACTAAAGTAAATACGAGGGCAGGCAATTGAACTAGCTGCTTCCTCTCAAAATGGGTAAACAACTGGGGCTCCGGACAGATCAGTCATGGTCTTTTGTTCCAAAGTAATAAATTATTGGTTGTTGTGGTAACGATTGTTCAGTTTAAATACGGAAGACCATAAATTCTCGAGGTCATTAATTCCAGATTTTAAAAGTCCACACGTAAACTCTTGAGTTTTTTTCTTTTTAATTCAAAATCACAATTTTTGGTTAAGAAAGGACACCCGAATATCCTTATGAATGTCCATCTGAATGGTGCTAACTCTCCCCAGATTATCTGTTTTCCTTTCTGAACAGGATTGATTCTTGGTGTGGTGTATCTCTATAGTTAACAAGCACCCTCCAATTAATCATGTTAAGAGCCTGTCTCACTTGGTGATTTTTTCGGCGACTGCCGGCATCATTGACTGACGTTATCAGGTCACCGAAAAATTTGTGGCGTGATGCGGCGTTGACGCAGCGTGATGACGTATGGCGCGCGGTGTTTTTTCAAGTGTCGCAACATTTTTTTGTCGCCGCTGGACTTTTAAATGTGCATTCATACCTACCATTTTTAAATCTTTTGGTGACACTGATATGGCGCCGGCAGTCGCCAAGAAAATGGCCAAGTGGGACAGGCCCTTTACTTACACTTCATGTGTGACCTTGGACAGTAAGTGCTCTGCAGCACTGGAAGAAAAAAAATGTCAGCAAATCGCAATACCTGAAGGTGCATATAACAAATTCCCACATGTGATAATGACTTGAGGATATTTCTTTATTATGTATGTATTTTTGGCCAGGATGCTGAGTTTAATATTTCCCTTTAGTGGATGTGGGGAAACAGTAATATTTTTTCCTTTTTCTAAGGTCATCATGGAAATAAATGATTGCACCTGTAACTGAGTAATCACTGGCTGATATTCTTGCTCATTTGCCACAAGTGTCCTATATCTTTCAATGTATATTAAACTTGGAATTGGTGTAAGTGACTTAAAGTCAACTTGCTCTGGAGGAAACTTGTCTGTCACCCTGGACTGCTTGTTTTACACTTTGCATGGCTTGAATGCTAAAAGCCCACTGAAAAAGTAGCCAAGCATCTTGCTTTTCAGCTGTATTCCTTTTAAATGCAAACCCTTTGTAGGTATGAATCAACGTTTAAGTCTTCCCCAAGGTAGCCACTTGTTGTGGTGGAGAAGCTTGCATGTGCCTAAGATCTTTAGAACTAAACTGCCTGGAGCTTCTGGCAGGGCCACCCATGATGGGCAGGTTGTGTGGAGTTTCCAGACAAACTGCAGCCCAAGAAGAAGAAGAACCCCAACGGTGAAACAGACGATGGATGATGGATGGCCAGCAGGTGGAGCACCGCAACTGCTGGGAAGGCAGAAGAAGACTGCTGAAGGGAGAGACTTCCAACCATCATGGAGTCCATGCAGATGGACCCAGATATCCGTCAAGGACTGTGTGGCATCCATCTCCCCACATTAAAAGATGTCGTGCATTGGCGTCCACCTGGATGGACATATCACCTAAAGTCTGTGACTTCAGGATCAGCCTCTTCAGCCATCTCAAGACCAAATGAAAGGACCCACCAGGAGGACAATCATACTTGTTTTCAAGTGATCGCCGATGACAGTTTAAGTGTAAGTGCTTCATTGATATGGATGATCAGTGCAGAAAGAATTTTAGGGATACAGGATGATTAAAATGGTCCAGCAGTGCTTGAGGACCCAGGAAGTCTCACAGGATATTGCAGGTTCCTATTAACGCCTGAGTGAATTGTACCTCAGCTTGTCTACATTAAATTAGAAGGTTAAGATAGGGGCCTCAAGTTATATATTTTTTTAAAACACCATCCTTGGTTGGTGTTATTTTGAGCCATTATTATATATATAGGGAGAGAGAGAGAGAGAGAGAGAGAGAGAGTGACAAAGGAACATTTGACTTTCATGCATCGGTTGTGGTTAAATGATAAATTAGGGGAATTTTAAACAAAGGATCAGGACCAAGTGAACCAGAGAAGGCAAATAGAAGGGGAGAAAATCTGTCATCTTTACCTGGTCAGCACCAACCTGTAAGTGGCATGTGAGTTGCAGCAATGTGGATGACTCGTAAATGACTGTCCATCAATGAGCTGCATAACTACGGTGTTAAAACGGGGAAAAAATGGATGAACCAACTGATGTTGATCTTTCCTCAAAAACTAACAAAGTTATCCTGCCTTGGGATCTGCTGTCCAAATTGTTAACAACTCTAAACGTGAAGGGTACCAGATGATGCCAGAAATGTGGTGATTCTGGTATACTGCCACAGTGTAATCTACTATCTTATACTTTAGTATTTAAGTATGAATGGGCCTGTGTTTAGTAAGACTTTTACTGAATTTTATGCAAGAAATGAATTTCAATAAACCTAGATACGTGTAACAATAAAATACCATTGAGACATTTATATCCCATAGAATGGTCACAGTTGCACACAAGAGAATGTACACAGGATTCCTTATGTCACTGCCCGTGGGAAAGTCTTGTCCCACTGTTGTGAAAAATCTATGCAGTCAGCAGGGAGTCAAGCTATATGTCACTGCACTGGATATCCTTAACAATGATGCCAGTTCCATGTCTCATGTCATGTGACAATAGACAATAGGTGCAGGAGTAGGACGTTCGGCCCTTCGAGCCAGCACCACCATTCACTGTGATTATGGCTGATCATCCACAATATGTATCCTGTTCCTGCCTTCTCCCCTTGATTCCTTGATTCCGCAACATTAAAGAGCTCTATCTAACTCTCTCTTGAAGGCATCCAGAGAACCAGCCTCCACCGCCCTCTGAGGCAGAGAATTCCACACTCACAACTCTCTGTGAGAAAAAGTGTTTCCTCGTCTCCGTTCTAAATGGCTTACCCCTTTTTCTTAAACTGTGGCCCCTGGTTCTGGACTCCCCAACATCGGGAACTTCAAGCGTGTCCAATCCCTTAATAATCTTATATGTTTCAATAAGATCCCCTCTCATTCTTCTAAATTCCAGTGTATACAACCTTGATCCTTTCTATCAACATATGACAGTCTCGCCATCCCAGGAATTAACCCCGTGAACCTACGCTCCAGTCCTTCAATAGCAAGAATGTTCTTCCTCAAATTTGGAGACCAGAACTGCACACAATACTCCAGGTGTGGTCTCACTAGGGCTCTGTACAACTGCAGAAGGACCTCTTTACTCCTATATGCAACTCCTCTTGTTATGAAGGCCAACATGCCATTAGCTTTCTTCACTGCCTGCTGTACCTGCATGCTTACTTTCAGTGACTAATGAATAAGGACCTCCAGATGTCGTTATACTTCCCCTTTTCCCAACGTGACACCATTCAGATCTTAATTTGCCTTCCTGTTTTTGCCACCAAAATGGATAACCTCACATTTATCCACATTAAACTGCATCTGCCCACTCACCCAACCTGTCCAAGTCACCCTGCATCCTCATAGCATCCTCCTCACAGCTATGTGTCATCAGTAAATTTGCTAATGTTACTTTTAAACCCTTCATCTAAATCATTAATGTATATTGTAAATAGCTGCGGTCCCAGCACCGAGCTTAGCGGTACCCCACTAGTCACTGCCTGCCATTCTGAAAGGGACCCATTAATTCCTACCCTCTGTTTCCTGTCTGCCAACCAATTTTCTACCCATGTAAATACCCCACCCCCGATACCATGTGCTCTACTTTTGCCCACTAATCTCCTATATGGGACCTTATCAAAGGCTTTCTGAAAGTTCAGGTGCACTACATCCACTGGCTCTCCCTTGTCCATTTTCCGAGTTACATCCTCAAAAAATTCCAGAAGATTAGTCAAGCATAATTTCCCCTTCGTAAATCCATGCTGACTTGGACCGATCCTGTTACTGCTTTCCAAATGTGTCATTATTTCATCTTTTATAATTGACTCCAGCTACTTCCCCACCAGCGATGTCAGGCTAACTGGTCTAAAATTCCCTGTTTTCTCTCTCCCGTCTTTCTTAAAAAGTGGGATAACATTAGCTACCCACAGGAACTGATCCTGAATCTATAGAACATTGGAAAATGATCACCAATGCGTCCACGATTTCAAGAGCCACTTCCTTAAGTACCCTGGGATGCAGACCATCAGGCCCTGGGGATTTATCAGCCTTCAATCCCATTAGTCTACCCAGCACCATTTCCTGCCTAATATGAATTTCCTTCAATTCCTCCATCACCCTAGGTCCTCTGGCCACCAGTACATATGGGAGAATGTCTGTGTCTTCCCTAGTAAAGACAGATCCAAAGTACTTGTTCAACTCGTCTGCCATTTCCTTGTTCCCCAAGATATATTCACCTGTTTCTGTCTTCAAGGGTCGAACTTTAGTCTTAACTATTTTTTTTCCTCTTCACATACCTAAAGAAGCTTTATATCCTCCTTTATATTCTTGGCTAGCTTACCTTCGTACCTCATCATTCCCTGTATTTCCTTTTTAGTTATCTTGTGTTGCTCTTTAAAAGTTTCCCAATCCTCTGGCTTCCCACTCATCATTGCTATATTATACTTCTTCTCTTTTAATTTTATACTGTCCTTGACTTTCCTTGTCAGCCACGGTCGTCCCTTACTTCCCTTAGATTCTTTCTTCCTCTTTGGAATGAACTGATCCTGCACCTTCTGTATTATTCCCAGAAATAACTGCTATTGTTGTTCCAATGTCATCCCTGCTAGGGTATCTTTCCAGTCAACTTTGGCCAGCTCCTCCCTCATGGCTCCATAGTCCCCTTTATTCAACTGTTACACTGACACTTCCGATTTTCCCTTCTCCCTCTCAAATTGTAGATTAAAACTTATCATATTATGGCCAGTACCTCCAAAAAACAACAAGAAGCTGGACAAACTGGTTAAACGAGCTAGCTCAGTGCTGGAGGGGAGAGTAGACTCTGGGATGGATGTGCTTGAGAGGCGTATGAGGCACAAGGTGCAGGTCATCCTGAAAAACCCCGGGCATCACCTCCATATAATTCTGGAGAGTCAAAAGAGCACTCGGAACAACAACCGGCTCCTCTCCCTGCCCTGTAGAACGGAGCGGTTCAGGAGATCCTTCACCCCTGCAGCCATTAAATTTTATAATTCGGACCGCTAGGCTGTAGGGGGATGCATTTTGCAATTTTTAATTTTTAACTGTTACTTATTGGTCTTTTTAAGTATTTATTGCTCTCAGGTAGTGTCCACATTGTATTCTATGTATTTTCTGTCTGCGTTCGTTTTGAATCTGTGGGTTTGTTGGTTGGGGGCTTCTGGACATCTGAATTTCCCTGAGGGGATCAATAAAGTGTTTATTATTATTATTATTATTAAATGGCTCTTTTACCTCGTTCCCTTATCAAATCCCAACACTAAATCCAGAATTGCCTTCTCCCTGGTAGGCTCCAGTATAAGATGCTCTAAGAATCCATCTTGAGGCACTCCACAAACTCCCATTCTTGGGGTCCAGTAACAACCTGATTTTCCCAGTCTACTTGCATGTTGAAATCTCCCAGAACAACCGCAGCATTACCTTTGCGACATGCCAATTTTAACACGATTCCAGGCTACTGTTTGGGGGCCTGTAGATAACTCCTATTAGGGTCATTTTACCCTTACAATTCCTCAGTTCTATCCATACTGACTCTAAATCTCCTGATTCTATGTCACCCCTCACAAGGGACTGAATTTAATTCCTCACCAACAGAGCTACCCCACCCCCTCTGCCCACCTGAATGTCTTATCGGTTTGACGTATACCCTTGAATATTCAATTCCCAGCCCTGGTCCTCTTGGAGCTATGTCTCTGCAATTCCCACAACATCATACTGAGCCTCAAGCTCATCCACTTTATTTCTTATAGAAACATAGAAAATAGGTGCAGGAGGAAGCCATTTGGCCCTTCAAGCCAGCACCGCCATTCATTGTGATCATGGCTGATCGTCCCCTATCAATAACCCGTGCCTGCCTTCTCCCCATATCCCTTGATTCCACCAGCCCCTAGAGCTCTATCTAACTCTCTCTTAAATCCATCCAGTGATATGGCCTCCACTGCCCTCTGTGGTAGGGAATTGCACAAATTCACAACTCTCTGGGCGAAAAAGTTTTTTCTCACCTCAGTCTTAAGTGGCCTCCCCTTTATTCTAAGTGTGGCCCCTGGTTCTGGACTCGCCCAACATTGGGAACATTTTTCCTGCATCTAGCTTGTGGTCAATGATATGGAAGGCAAATTCTTATTGCCAATAACTATTCTTTCTCACCTGATGAATCAGTGCTTGTGCATGATGGAAGGAGCACTGAAAGTAGCAAGGGCACAGCACATACTCTGAATGGGAATACGCTATCTATCATCCACAGCGGCTTGATAACACGCCGGCTGCTGGTTGTGTCCTCAAGGACATGGATGTTAAATTGGGAGTGTTACATTTATCAACTGTACCAACACAAGGAATAAACCAACTCAACCGTTTTTTTATTTACGTACATAAGATGTTTCTGTCCATAATGGCATTGGCAGGAATACCACCATGTATTTGTTACGAAGATAAAGACTCATCTTTGTATCAAAGGCATCCATCTTGTTCTGTGGTTCTACAATTGTGCGAAATATGAATAGACGCAACAGAGCTGGCAGCTCAAACCTGAGTATTCATAAAACCCTGCAGACCAATACAATCCGTTGACTCATGGCCCTGGATATCCTTTACTCAACTGTGGCAGTCGATCCTGATGATCAACTCTTGTTAAGTAAATGAATAAGGGCATTCTGAGAGCAGACGGCACCAATTCTACCTAAAAGTGAGGTGCTATTAATGGTGCTGTCAAGTGGCACAAACTCACGGATGCACTGTTTGGTTTGCGCCAGAAATTTGGTGATTGTCCTCATCACAATCTTGATCCAAATATGAACTAAACTTCTAACTCTTAGAAGTCCTTCACAGCATCACTGTAGGAGCACCTTCACTAGAACAAGTGCAGCCGTTCAAGATATTGGCTCCCTAACCACCTTCTCAAGGGCAAATAGGAATGGGGATTAAATGCTAATCGTTCTATAGACACCACTTTTCAACAAACAGATGTAAAAATAAGGCTGTTGAGAAGGCAAAAAACCTGCAAAACAAATATGTCAATATCTATATTACTAAAAGTCTGATCTTGACCGTTTTTGGACCACTGTGGTGTGATTTCCGAGAGAACGCCGCCACCTACGGCCGTCATTTTTGGCCACCTCGCTCAGAGCCCCCCTCCGTCTTCCGGACCGGAGGATTTTTCCCATCGATGAAAAATCAGAGAGATATTAATGTTTTTTTAAAATTCCCCATTCTCTCTGCTGCCTCCGCTGATGGCAGGGGGGAGGGACTATGAAACCCGGAAGTGTAGTCCTTCACTCAGTTTCTGCCAGACCCAAGAAGCGAGAGGGTCACGGCTCTCTGAGCTGCGAATAACACTGAACGCACGTCTACTCCACGATGAGTCCCCTCGATACGCTGTAAGGTGGCTGCTGCCCGATTGTTTGCCTCGCCTTTTAAACAAGTTTGTGTTCACAAAATGAATTTTGGTTGTCGGGTGGCTGCTGTCAATTGTTTGCCTCGCCTTTTTAACAAGTTTGTGTTCACAAAATGAATTTTGGTTAATAACATATAACATATAACAATTTACAGCACGGAAACAGGCCATCTCGACCCTTCTAGTCCGTGCCGAACACATAATCTCCCCTAGTCCCATATACCTGCGCTCAGACCATAACCCTCCATTCCTTTCCCATCCATGTAACTATCCAATTTATTTTTAAATGATAAAAACGAACCTGCCTCCACCACCTTCACTGGAAGCTCATTCCACACAGCTACCACTCTCTGAGTAAAGATAAAAGGTTGTCGGGTGGCTGATGCCCAATTGTTTGCCTCGCCTTTTTAACAAGTTTGTGTTCACAAAATGAATTTTGGTTGTTGGGTGGCTGCAGCCCAATTGTTTCCCTCGCCTTTTTAACAAGTTTGTGTTCACAAAATGAATTTTGGTTGTCGGGTGGCTGCTGCCCAATTGTTTGCCTCGCCTTTTTAACAAGTTTGTGTTCACAAAATGAATTTTGGTTGTTGGGTGGCTGCAGCCAAATTGTTTGCCTTGGCTTGACTTTTAAAATCGTTGCAACAGTTGGCTGCCAGCCCAAGAATCCATTCGGCCCACAATGTCTATACTAGCCCTCTGGAAACCAGTACCTTCGGCCCGCAACACCCATACTAGCGCAACAGAAAGCCCCCCCCACTGGCGAGCAATATTGGAATTGGTGGAGAGGTGGAATATTGCGTTGGTGACCAGCCCTCCCGTGTGATGCTGGGACACAATGGGTCCCAGTTAGTCTAGTACTACTTATATTAAATATTTAGAGAACAGGCAAGATACAGACCATCCTGAGGAGTAAGACATTGAAGTAAGTTTAATATATTTCAGTATTAGAAGAAAATTGATCACATCAACATTGTGCAGATGAATCTGGGCAATCCAGAGTGAGTAATAATATCAATCATATCATAATAACTTGGAAGAGTGATGACATGAAGGCAGTGGAAACCTTTAAATTCTAAACTTATCAGCAATAACAAGATAAATGCACCTACTTCGAGCTGTTGAAACCACATATAAATTGTGAGTAAATTAGAGTTTGTCAATTACTAATTATTACTAATTACATCGTAATAATATTTTGAAGCTTTCTCCCACCACTGCTCCAATTGTTAAACTGAGTTCTTTTGTCAGTCCTATTCAAGAAAACTTGATTCAAACCATTGTTGCTAAAAGCAATTCTTTATTCTGACAGCGCTGGATAATTCTTTAAACCTTCCAACACAGAGTTTGAAACTCTGGAGCAGGTCGAAAGAACTACTGACTTTGGTATAAAGTAACATATTACATACGTAATAGACAAGGATGGTACAAAAGGAGTAGCAAACTATTAACCAGTCATTATGGTTTACCATACATTTAACTTATTTGCATTAACCAATCAACTAAATCCTTTCCATTGATTGACAATATGTATAGTCACATGATTTTCCCTTTTCCGGCCCCTTTACAACCTTCTTCCCCTCTGTGGTTTCTTCAACCTCTTTGTTCAAAATCATTTTATTTCAATAAAGTAAAACCACAGATATAAAACTAATTCTCAAAGAACACTTCTCAGAATATACACATCATACAGCAATCACACAACACATACACACAAAACATATTTTCACTTTTGGAAAAGAAAGTTATTTCTAAAACTTCAGATTTAAACAAAGTCTAACTCAGACTCAGTCAGCTGAGGGGCCTATTTCCACACTGCATCTCTAAAATAAAATAAACTAAGGGAACAAAGAAGGGCAATGGCACCACCGGAGGCAGGAAACCAACTTTCGTGAAGAGCAGAGAACCCTGGACACCTGGAGCCCAGTGAAAATTCCTATGACAACCCCCAAGCATAATGGTAGAGGGTTGAGTATATATTATCTGTTTACTGTGTATGTGTGTGTGAATAAAGCTGCATTTGCAGAGGGACGCAACTGAGTTGTTTTGTTTGCCTCCAGAGGACAAAGCACCTGAATAAAGATCACTTAAAAGGGATATTGCTAAAATGCTCAGAAAAAGCAGGAGCAACAGCTTATAACACCAGATAAACAGGTCACTGTCCGTTTCAATGGGAACAGATAAACAAGTGATACCTAGTGAAAGTCTGCTAAGTCTGTGGAAGGGTCCCGATACAAAATGTCCACTATCCATTCCCTCCCCACAAACTGCTTGAGCTGAGCTCCTTCAGCAGGGTGTGTTTTGCTTAAGAATCAGCTCATGTATTCTTGTAAATTGTTAGATTATGGCTGTCATTGATGCGGTGGATTGGGACAATTTTAAAGCCGGCCAGCTGAAGACGACAACACTCGAATTCCAAAGTGAGGGCGAGTTGTAAATCACTTCTGTACTGTCAATGCAATCACTTTCAAAATACTTTAAAAAAAATTACACTACCAGTGGAAATCTGGAAAGTCTGAAGAAACAAAGACGAGATTGATTGGAATACTTATCTAAACACCCAAGACTGCAATTAAAGAGATTTTTTTTAATAAAGAGGTTCCAGGAGGACGTAATAAAAATGGATAATCCTAACTCTTGTTTAAATTTAAAAATAAGTATTTTGGTGTCCTCGATAGCAGAGCAAACATAATGAAGAAAGATTTCAATAAACACAACAGAAGGAAACGACAGCAAAGAAACCAAAGGACGTGAGGAAATTGTAATTGTAATATTTTATGAAAGCAAGTCGCAAAGAACTAACAACAAGAAGCGGGAATTGAGCTGTTGCCAAAAGTTGTGGGCAGCATTAAGCGGTTTGTACGCGAATGAATGAGCAATCAAAACTGGACAGTGAATGCATTGGAAAGTAGGCAAGATGCCACACTGTGGTGAGAAAGATTGAGAAATTTGTTTGACACTGGTCTTCACTGATATTGGTTCTGATGTGGATTATTTGGTTAATCTCCTGGCTTGCCTGCTGTCATGGAACAAATGGTGGATGGATACAAATATCTGTGGCCAGCTGAATTATGTATCCCATTGACCTTCCCAATAGATAGGAGTCAAAACCTTCAATGGGATTAAAAAATGGAATGGTACTACACCCTGCAAATTTTCTTGCAATTATTACACAGTAAAAATCACATCACATCCTAGTCGGACAGAATCCACCCTGTGATTCAGAGACCAGCTAATCAGGCACTGGAAGCAGGCAGTTCAGAAGGACCCTGGCAGTAGGTTCCTGCAGTAGACATCAGTCTTGGGTTATGATTGTGGCATCTTTGAGGTTCCCTGCTTTTTTGTCCTCTTCCCAGTTCTGAATAATGAGATTGTGGATTAGTGATTGAAGCTCTTCACTCGCTGAATGTTAATATTTCAGTCGGAATAATGTCAGTTTCTGAGGTTTTGTTATCTTTGTTGAGGTATCATCTTTTCGATTACCTGTCAGTCAGGAGTATTGTTAAGGGCCTGTCCCACTTTCACGACCTAACTCACGACCTCTGCCGAGTTTGCCCTTGACTCATACTCGCAGCATGGTCGTCACGAGGTCGTAGGAGGTCGTGGGTAGGTTGTAGGTAGGTCGTGATGCTAGTCGTAGGTACTCGTGGCATCAAGTAGGTCGGGACGTTTTTCTAGCCTGTTGAAAAATGTCCACGAGTAAAAAAGGTTGTGAATTAGGTCGTGAAAGTGGGACAGGCCCTTAAAGGTCAGTCCATCACCCCAGGCTCTAAGCAGGGTCATAGCTTGGGATCATGGATGGCATTTGCAGTGCTGAAGAACCCTTGCATGTTAAGGTCAGCACTGAGCTGTTGGGCATCTTGGTTTCTCTCCACTCTCCATCTGCTAATCATTAACCTCTTTGCATTCTCTCTTCCCTCCATCTACTATTCAGGAACTTCTAGTTTTCTCTCCATCCTACACCTGCTAATCATTAACCTCTTTTGAAAAACATGAAAAGGTGGACTTAGGCTTACTATCCACAAGTCAAAAGTCCTCTACTGCACTACAATGCCGAAGAATATAGACTCATGGTGAGACCCTGGGAAATGTGGACCATATCTCGGAAGTCACCGCTCCATGAAGGCCACCATCAATAATGAAATTCATTACCACCTTCAATGCACCAGCATGGACTTTGATTGATTGAGAAAAACGCTACACATAACTCATGACCTGCTGGGCAGCAGTGATCCCTGCCCTCCTGTACACATCTGAGATCTGGCCCCCTTATTGAAAGCACTAAAAAAACATATCTAACTCTGTCTGCAAAAACAAGGAACTGCAGATAGACACAAAATAGGAACTGCAGATCGACATAAAATAGGAACTGCAGATAGACACAAAGTAACTCAGCGGGTCAGGCAGCATCAATGGAGAACATGACAGTGACGTTTAGATTGGAACCCTTCTTCACTCTTTTTTTTCGCAGTGGGGCAGTCAAAAAGTAAAACAAATGAACTGCAGATGCTGGTTTACAAAATTGAAATTACCCAAATGAATTAACAGGCAGGCCATCATGCCAAACCATCCTCCCTTCCATTGACTCCATCTACACTTCACACTACCTTGGCAAGTCAAACAGCATGCTTAAGAATGAAACTCACCCCAGACACTCCATCTCCTCCCCTCTCCCATCAGGCAAGAGGTACAGAAGTGTGAAATCTCCTGATACAGGACAGTTTCTTCCCAGCTTTTAACCACCGGGTGGCGCCCTAAGTGTTAAGGGCGCCACCAACAGCTTGACTCATCCCTTTCTTCCCGAGTCTGAAGAAGGGTTTCGGCCCGAAACGTCGCCTATTTCCTTCGCTCCATAGATGCTGCTGCACCCGCTGAGTTTCTCCAGCAATTTTGTGTACCTCCTTTCTTCTTTTGTTGTCTTTAGTCTGTTTTATTTGTATGTTTTAATGTAGTTTTAGTTTTGTATTATATGGGGGGTGGGGGTTGGGGGAAACTTTTTTTATCTCTTCCCTCGACGGAGATGCGACATTGCCGCGTCGTATCTCCATCCGCACTGCGGCCTTAACCATGTGGAGCTGGCGGCAGTACCTTTCTTAGGGATCGACTTCGGGAGCTCCAACCGCAGGAGCTTCGAACGCCCCGATGTGGGGGCTTCGATTGCCGACTGCAGGAGCTTCAATCGCAAATGTTTCGATCATCCTGATCGCAGAAGAAAAGGTAGGAAGAAGGTAAAAGTTATTTGTCTTCCATCACAGTGGGGAATGTGAGGTCGCCGAAAAACAAGATGGACGTGCTGCCTGCGCTGGTGAGCACTTGGAGGGAGTGCCGTGAGTGCAGTAAACTCAGTGTTCGCGGGGACATGGCGTCATGAGAACATCCCAGAATCTAGTGCAAGTGTTGACGGCTTTCTGACTGTTCGGGCGGACAGAGACTTCAGAGAGAGTGACGGCAGTTGGTACAACTCTGGTCACATCACGGTGAAGGAGCGTGTGTGTGGCCCCGACATTGAACTGATGGCTGTGGGTCTCTGCTTATGCTGTGTGCCCTGGGGATTCTCACACGCCATTGTGTTGGCTGTTTATGTTTAACCTTTATGTAGTTTTCTATCTTGTTGCTTGTTTGGTATGACTGTATGATAAATCAAATGTCACTGTACCTTGGTACACATGACAATAAAGGACCATTGAACTATTGAACCATTGAGGCAACGAAACTATCCTATCACCAAATAGAGAGCAGTCCTGAGCTACCATCTATCTCTTTGGAGACTATCTTTAATCGGACTATACTGGACTTTATTTTGCACAAAACGTTATTTCCCTTATCCTGTATCTGTATACAGTGGACGGCTTGATTGTAATCATGTTTAGTCTCTCTGCTGACTGGATAGCGCATAACAAAAAAGTTTTTCACCGTAGCTCGTTGCACGTGACAAAAAACTAAACTTAAAAAGTGCTGGAGTAACACAACGGGTCAATCAGCATCCCTGGAAAACATGAATAGGTGCCATTTCGGGTCAGGGGTTTCTTCAGACGCTAAAAGAGCCGTTCCATTCTGAGAGACACAAGGGTGTATGAATACTAATGTCTGGAGCAAAAAACAAACTGATGGAGGAATCTCCATGGTCAACAGCCTGTGTGGAGAGAAGTGGATAGACAACGTTTCGGATGGGAACCTTTCATCTCGACTATGTGGGAAGGAACTGCAGATGCTGGTTTACACCGAAGATAAGACACAAAATGCTGGAGTAACTCAGTGGACAGGCAGCATCTCTGGAGAGAAGGAATGAGTGACGTTTCAGGTCTAGACCCTTCTTCAGACCCATTCATTCTCTCCAGAAATGCTGCCAGTCCCGCTGAGTTACTCCAGCGTTTTGTGTCTACCTTCATCTCTACTGTTCCTTTCTGAGCTTTGCCATGAGTAAAGATTACCAGGTGGATAGAGGTAGATTTGAAGGACATGCTCAAAGCCTCGTTGAAGAAATGCATCAACCCCACTGGCTCCTGCGGATTTATAGCTTGTGACCATTCAATGGGGAAAAAGAGTCAGGATGTTATTGCGAACCCTGAGGCCATGCATCAGGCACGCGCACAGAAGCTATGCATAAGAGGTGGAAGAACACCCCCCCTCCCCATACAAAGTCCCCACCTGTCAGGCAGGTCTGGCACCTCCATCTGTAGTGGTGAGTGCAGTTCACCCATTGATTTAGCCAGAATGCGCAGAACGATAGAGTCAAGTCAAGTCAATTCAATTTTATTTCTATAGCACATTTAAAAACAACTCTCGTTGACCAAAGTGCTTTACATTAGTGCAGGTACTAACTTGCTACAAACAGTGGTACATAGATCAACAATACATACATAAATACATACAGCGCTCCCTCAGAGGACCTCAAGAAAGGCTTGAGAGTAGAAATAAGTTTTAAGTCTAGACTTAAAAGAGTTGATGGAGCAGGCAATTCTGATGGGAAGAGGGATGCTGTTCCATAGTCTTGGTACTGCAACCGCAAAGGCGCGGTCGTCCCTGAGCTTATGCCGAGACCGCGGGATGGTCAGTAACCGCAAGTCGGCCGATCTGAGGGACCTGGAAGTGGTATGGTGGGAAAGCAGATTTTTGATGTAGGTGGGGGCGAGCCCGTTGAGGGCTTTGTGCACAAAAAGAAGGAGCTTGAAATTAATTCGGAACCGCACTGGGAGCCAGTGGAGAGAGGCCAGAATCGGGGTGATGTGGTCCATTTTTCAGGTGCCCGTCAGGAGTCTCGCTGCGACGTTTGGATCAATTGCAGGCGGGACAGGGATGATTGGCCGATGCCAGTGTAAAGGAAGTTGCAGTAATCAAGACGGGAGGAGATAAATGAGTGGATGATCTTTTCGAGGTCATCAAATCGGAGGAAAGGTTATATTTTTGCTATTGTTCGAAGCTGGAAAAAGCTAGCTTTTACCACGGCAGAGGGAGCAAGTCATTCCCTAGCCCCAGGAATGGCCAGAGGAGAAGTATGTAGAGCTGTGACAAAATAGCTCAAATGGCTCAAGTTTGGGCATGATTGGGAACTTAATATTCTGGGTTTCAACATTTTTTAAAAACTGTCTCATTTGTTTACTGGGAGGGTGAAAGGGTGGAGGTGGTGCTTGTCAAGACCACAAAAGATCAATGGAATTTAACCAGCAGAGATAATTGAATAAAAGACAAAACAGCTGTTAATTTGGTTAAGTTCTGATGTAGGGCCCCGACCCCAAAACGCAACCATCCCTTTGCCTCCACAGATGCTTCTTGACCGGCTCAGTTCTTCCAGACGTTTGTTTCTTTTTGCAGCAGCCACATCTGCATTTCAAGTAACTTGTAATCAATAACAAATGTCAACATAGTTTCATCGGGCTTAGTAAAAGTTAGAAACAAAGCAAATTAGACGTCGATGTTGCACAGGGCTTAACCAAAGTAATAGCTTTACTATTTTGTCTTTAAAGATCAATTATCTGCTCTAACTCCTGCTGCTTGAACCGGTATGATGATTGATGATCTTATAATCCATCCATTACACTATTAACATATTCTAAGTATCTTGTCACTATAAAGTGACCTGCTTTGTATTCAACTCTGAAGAGAAAATGTGCGTTCTTAAATGACTCTTTAATGGTAACTGATTTTTAATTTGCAGATAAGTTCGCAGCCGTGAAACATGTCCTAGTAATTACAGAGGAGGGCGCCATCGGTTGCAGGAATAAAACGTGCTGTTACTTGAAACACCGACTTTCTTGCAATAGCAAATAGGGGGAATAATTCACCTTCCTCCCATCCCTAGCTAAAGGGAAGAGTAAACAAGTGCGTTTCTTCCCGTTGCTTCGCGTGGTTCCTAGTAGTCGGTGCTGTGGCAGAACAGGAGGAGTGAGTGAGTGAAGCGAAGCTGCCGCGGGTCGGAGCCGGGGCTCGGGTTTCAGCGGCACGTGATGCGGTGGAATCCCGGCCCGGGGCGGCCCGGCTCGCCGCCAACTTGACTGCGGGCTTTCACCACAACTCCAGCACTTCCAACTCGTCCTTCCTCTCTCTCCCCCTCATCCCGCCTAGCTACAACCCACCTCAAGTGGTTTACTCTCTCGCAGTGAGAACGCGTGGATCTGCAGGAAGGCAAAACTCCCGCTTTCCTCGCAGCGACCCCTGATCTTTTGAGAGAAAGACCACTTGAACAGTTGTTCTGGTCACTTAAAACAGGATTGACTTATCAAGACACGCACAGTTCACAATACATTTATTTTCCTTGCTTGGTTACTTCAGGACAATTGCTTATCTGCGAAAGATTTCGCTTCCGAAGCGCAGGGAATATCTTGCATGGGAGTAATGCTCCTAAAGTAAGTTTCTGATTTGAGAACCAGTGTTGCCCTCCACACCCCACCCCTCCCCCAAATTGCACACATCCCCGCCTCCCTCTGTCCTTGCAGACTCTTCCTATCCCCTCGGCAGCTGGCCTGGGAGGCAAACCTCCGCCTGTACATGAGATCTGCTTGCAACCAGCCACTCGGGGAGGACGTCCGACACCGCGCCGAGTCCTGTGCTGCATGAACCGGTCGCTCCTGGTGCGGCTCAGCTCCTTCTCCCGCCCCCCTCCACTACGTGCTGGGAGGGAGGAAAAAAAAACCCTGGATAGACCAGAACCCGCACTTGCAGCCACATATAAACATTTGGCTCCGACGCAACTTGCAAGTGCTCTCAAAAAGTCATTGATTTATTTCTGCGATCTCATCCCTGTCTCTGATGCGTTAACTTCAGCGATCCGTGGATCTGTGGGATGTTTTTTGTTGGAGACGGCCGTCTGTCGGCTTTAAACTGAAACGAAGATAATACCAACCCAGGGAGATTTTATTTTAACCGGATCACCATCATGAATGACTTGAGCCCGTGGGTTACTGCTGCTGTGTTGATTGGGTTAGTCACCTTGCTGCAGCAGACTGAAGGTTGGTACACGCAATATTCAAGTTTATTAAGTGCTGTAATTGACATTGTGTTTCCAGCAAATTTATAGTCAAACCCGTCCTACTATTATTGATTGTGCACTGGGCGAAGATTTATGTTCAAGCAGGCATTCGATCATTTGGATTAATGTTAATTTTAGTAACCAGCCCAACAGTAACCAAGAGTAAAAATGAAAAGCAGGTCAGATAGTTTACTTCTACTGCAGTTGACGCGGGCGCATTGGAAATCTTCTAAACACATCCCGAACGGCAAGAAAATCCTATTAATCAGCTGTACAAATTAGTACACTTTTGAGAAATGGCAGTTTACTAGAAACTCCGTTGCGCCTTCGTTTGATATCAATCATGAACGATTAGTATATTTGTTTCAGAACCCATTACATCTGGGGAGGATAAGTGGCAACATATTACATCTATTCATTTATCGAGATGAATACCGAGATCGTCCAACTTGTGACACTGTTACAGATACCGGGTTCCTTGAACCATCCGACCCTCCTATTGATATTGACTTGTCGACTTGCATTTTGTTTGCATTTTTTCTGAATCAAATGGGTGAATTGTGGTCGCGGCTCATTCATAAATCGGCGGCCGGCTTTTTGTTGGCTTAAAAGGGCAACATTTCTCTTTAGGGCAAACTAGTTATGCCTATGCATGGACACATTATATCACAAGAATTTGGATTACTTGAACTGTCTATTTGCCGTGTAATTTGCACAATGCCCGATGACCTGCAAAATCTGATACTAACTGGTGGGCCCCACTTTTTTTTTGTTTTGCAAGGAACGTCTTGGTGGGTATTATTTTAAGCTTCTCTTCGTGGTAAAAAAAACCCTGGGAAATAATACTTTGATATGACTTGAAAAGGACGATCAAAAAACCCCCCAATGCCACTAAAAGGAAACATGCCCTTTTTAAGAAATAACTTCTCATGCCTTGTGTGACAAACGTCCCAGGCCGCGGGGCACGGTCTGACCCCAGCGAACCTCCGAGAACTCCGCTCGGTGCAGATCCGGCTTTGTTTAGTTGGTAGTTTACTTTAGTTTTCCAAGAGCGGCTGGTCTAATGCAGAAATTGTAATCATATTTTGTCATCTACTCCTGAACTGTAACAGTTTTCTAACTTTAAGTCCTTCGCTTTACCTTTATATGTGCTCCAGTTAAAGGCGCGCACAACTTGTTCCTAACTCCACTGCAATTAGCATGTGTGTTGCAATGGTAAAATGGTCATGAGCGTTGCAGATCCACAGTGAAGTCTCTGGAAATGTACACGTAGTTACTCTAAATGAAATGAGCGATATTTTAAGCAAGGTGCATGAAATGTATTAAGTGTAAGAAGGAACTGCAGATGCTGGTTTAAACCGAAGATAGACACAATAAACTGGAGTAACTGCGGGACAGGCAGCATCTCTGGAGAGAAGGAATGGATGACGTTTCGGGTCGAGACCCTTCTTCCATGAAATGTATTGTTCTGATATTGGTTCATTGAAATTATTATTGCTCGTAACTGTGGTAACTTTCAATGAATGAACATGGGAGGGGCAGTGGGGCGTTTCCTTTGTTTGGAAATCCATTCAATCGTGTGGAAATTTCAATATCGACGTGTTTTCAGTATGGCACAGATTGATATGGAAATATTTTTGTACAGATTGATTTTTTTACTTGATTCTCCACCACAAACTCCCATCACTACCACGATTCCAATAAATATGTTCAAAAGTTATCCTATATGTTAGTTTAAATAGACAAGAATGAAAATTGATGTTGTGGAGGTTTATTAATATGTTTATAATGATAGTTAGGATATGCCACTTGTATAGTAAATTGGATTTATAGTTCAAAATAGTTAGTAGGTTAGTAGTTAGTAGCACACTAGTTTGGATGCTCAATCTTTATTTTTCGAAGCATCTTGTGACATTGTTTAATGTTTTGAGAATTAATAATACACAATGAAAATGGCCTCGGTGATTCTGAGCCATCTGAAACTGGCAACAGTAAGTTTATGGATGGAGCTGTGATTTTAAATCTCAAATTTACTTTTTTGAAAGTTATTGTCAGGGCTGCCAGTGAGTTGGCCAGGTCTCTTTAGGAACATGGAGAATGGAGATGATGTTATTGTGCTATGAGGGACATAGCGTAGAAACTGTCTGGCACACACACACACATACACACACACGTATTCCCATTTAATGATCCTAGATCACTTTTTCTTAGAGAAGGTGGTGGTGAGCTGCCTTTTTGATCTGCTGCAGTCCTTGAGGTGTGGGAATACCCACACTACTGAGAGGAGAGAGAGTTTCAGGACTTTGAACCAGCATAGGTGAAGGAATGGCGATATATTTCCAAGTCAGAATTTTTTTTGCTTGGAGGTCATGTTCTAATGCTTTTGCTCCTGCTGTCATTGTTGGTAGTGATTGGGTTCAGTAGGTGCTGTCTCAGGATTCTTGGTGAGTTGCTGTTGTGCGTCGGTGGTGGAGTGAGTGAATGGTTGTGGGTGGGTTGCATATCAAGTTGGCTGCTATGTCTTGTATTGTGTCACTCTGCTTGAGTGCTGTGGTACCTGCACTCATCCAGGCAAGTGTAGTGAAGTCCATCGCACTCCTGACTTGAACTTGTAGACAGTGGACAGGCTTTGGGGAGTTTGGATGACCCGACTGTCAAGAATTTAAGGTACACAAAAATGCTGGAGAAACTCAGCGGGTGCAGCAGCATCTATGGAGCAAAGGAAATAGGCAACGTTTCGGGCCGAAACCCTTCTTCAGACTGTCAAGAATCTATGTTGAGTAGTATTAGTTTTAGAGATACAGTATGGAAATGGGGCCTTCAGCCCACCAAATCCATGCTGACCATTGATCACCTGTTCACAATAGTTCAATGTTATCACCTTTTGCATTCACTACTTTCACACTAGAGGCAATTTACAGAGGCCAATTAATCTACAAACTCACACAACCTTGTGAGATGGGGTGAAATTGGAGTACCAGGTCACAGGGAGCATATGCAAACACTACACAGTCAGTTGCCTGTCAACCATAGTGTTGCACCTCTCTCCTACCGGTGGAACAGGACACATCCAGTGATGGAGATAAAGCTGTCTGGGGCATTGACCATAAATATGACTGTCAGGTTGTTGCTTGGTGAGTACACGAGGCAGCTCTCCAGACATTGGTAAAGAGGACTTTGTGGCGTCGAAAGGGCAGTTTTTTGCCACTGGTGGTTCTGGGTTTTGTGCTTTTTGTAGGGGTTTATTAATACTGAGTGGCTTGCATGGCCATTTCAGAGGGAATTTGAGAGTCAACCAGGGGATCTCGTTAAACGTTGGCCAGACCAGATATAGATGACAGGGCAGTAGTGATCCGGTTGGTGCCTTACAGCAATTGACCATGTTTTTCACATTCATTACTCTCTTTAGTTTCAGAATTCAAATTTAGCGCTCTCTGCTGTGGTGGGATTCGAAACCAGGTCTCCAAGACTCTGCCCTGGATTTCTTGGATATCTAGATTGTTAACCCAGTAATAATATCACTGCACCATCACCTATTTCCCTCTCCCTCCACAATCAGTATGTATGTCAGTGGGTCATTGCTTGAACACTACAGATCATCTGACACTCCTGCAGAAGTAAGAGATTGTTGCCCTGCTGAAGCTCATGCCTTCTAAACGGAGTTAAACTGAGGTTGAGGATAGTTAACAAAAAGCATTGCAATTTTGTCAAAGAACAAGGAAGTTATTGCTTTTATCTTGGTGAATATTTAATCAACATTACCAAAATAAGTTACTTAATTATTTTTGCTTTGCTACATGTGCACCCAGTGGTGTGAAGTTTGGTTTCCTGTATATTAAGGGCGATCGTATGCTTTTATGGTTGTAAAACTAGGGGTGCAAAATGTTTTGGGACAGTGAATCGTTCTGAAAGGTGTTATGCAACTGAATAACTATCTTTTGTTTAGAATGTTTTCAAAATTGTTTGAAGGAAAGCTGAATTCCGCATTCTTGAGGTTATATTTGTTATGTTGAAACAGTCAAGTTGAGGGTATCATCGTATTCACAAGTACAGTGAGACTCTGACAACACACAAAAAACATGCATCTTAAATAAATTGTACATCACTTCCAAATAAAATTCTGTAACACAATAAAATGAAAAAGATAGTGCAAAACATTGTGCACACACACACACACACACACACACACACACACACACACACACACACACACACACACGCTTGACATTTTCAACTGGAATGAAAAAGAGTTACTCGTTTTTATAAATATTATCTTCCTTCGCATCATATTTCTTAGATCACTTTTTGTGGATAATCAATTGTATCCAGTTCCAAGTTAAAGGTCAATTCTCGGGGCTTTCATTTGTGACCAAGGTTATGAATGAGTGAAGGGAGGGAAAAGAAAGACGTAGAAACACTAAAGCCAATTAAAATATACATATCTATACATAACTAAAACTCTCATCTTGTGGTCTTCTGGTGTGCGGGGTATTTCTATATGTGCGAAAAATGGTACGGGATAGCGCTACGATTTCCCACCAGGTTGCTCGCCGTTCTCCTGTGCTGCGAGTACAATGAATTTCGTTCCGATCAGTGATAAATTGTAAAAGTTATTCTGTTTTAAAAATCTTAAAAACCGCACTGCGCAGATTCCTTCAGTCAGCGCCACGCAGATTGGTCTCTTCTCCTGTCAGTCAATGCCATGGCCGGGATGGCGACGCCCATTCCTGCCCCACTGGCGGCGGCCTGTCCCGCCTCACTCACAAAACCCTCTCTCCCCTCCTCACAGTAACGTGTCTTCCCCACCAACGTCAGCGTTGGCCGCGGGGCGGGTGGGGGGGGGGGGTGGTTTAGTGGAGGCCCAGGTCCCGTCTCTCTCCCTCATCACTCACCCCTCTCCCCCACCCGCCCTCTGCGGTAATTGCGGTCCCGTCTACCCGTCCTCCCTGGTCCATCTCCTCTACTGCTACCATAAGGTGGTAACTCACCCCCGCGGCCTTCTCGGAGAAGATCTTCTCCACCAGCTCATCGAAAGCCATGGTGCCCACTGTGACGAATACCGACTCCACCCCCCACCCCCCCAGCGGTGGCAGTGAGCAGGCGGGCTGGGCGGGAATGAGCCAAGCGTCAGCAGTGAGCATGCGGGCAGGGCGGAGACGGGCTGATCGGCAGCAGCGGGCGGTCGGACGGGATGGGGACGGGCCAAGCAGCAGCTGAGCCGAACTTGGCGGAGGGAGGAAGAGTCCGGTTGCAGGGTGGCCGAGCAGTTTGTGCGGCGTTTGAGTAACGCGTGTGCGCGCGCACACACACACAATGCAAATTGATCCAATCGTCAAGCCAACGGGATCTAAACCACAGCTAACAATGAATGACCTGTGGAGGAAGGAACTGCAGAAGCTGCTTTTTATGGAGGGAGGGAGGGAGTGACTGAGGGTAGGGGAAAGGAGAGGGAGGGAGAGGTGAGGGAGGGGAGGAGGAGTGGGGATTGATCCTTGGGAGGTGAGGAGGGAGAGTTGGGAATTGAGGGAGAGGAAGGGGTGGGGAGGGAGAGGTGGAAAGTGGGGGAGGAGGGGGAACAGAGGGAGAGGAATGGGGGAGAGGAGGGAAGTGGGGGAGGTCAGGAGAGATAGTGGCGGGGATTGGGGGGGGTGAGAAGTGGGGGATAGAGGGGTAGGGAGGGAGAGGAGTTATGGAGGGAGGGACTGACTGAGGGTAGGGGAAAGGAGAGGGAGGGAGAGGTGAGGGGGGGATTGGGGATGGGAGGAGGAGAGGGGAAAGAAGAGGGTGGGGGAGGGAGTGCTGGGGGATGAGGGGAAATGAGCTGTGCCTGCACAGTTGGGGGTTATGACTGAGTGGTGCAATAATGCTATGGGGGATCGGGTTGGGTTGGGGGAATGGGTGAGTGGTGGAATATTACATTGGGGAATGGGTTGTGTTGGGGGCCTCCCGTGTGACAGGGACACAACGGGTCGCACTTAGTCTATATTTATATAAAATCTAATTCTGTTATGTGTATGTATATATGCATATATACTGTACATACACACATGTAGATGCACACACACACACATGCATATAAGTACAATTGTGTTTTTGTAATTCAAAGCAGTTGCATTGTAAAAATAGTGACCTTTTGAGGGAAGTTGAATAGAATGTTGTTTCTGCTGATTATCATTTGCCTGGCATTAAACAGGTGGGAGTGATGGAAAGCGGAGGGTAACAAAGTGACAATTAAGCATGAGGGAGGCGAGGATAAAGGGCTTGTGTGGGATGTTCGGAAAGGGTGTGATGGCATTGGAAATGAGGGGTTTGCAAAAAAAAAAGAGATGAAAGGTTTTATATCTCCTGCTTGCATTGGCAAATTATTCACATTCTAGCTTTTTCCTGTAACTTGATCTTCATATTTTTCCTGGGTTGCATCTGCTAAATAAAGGGTATTGTTGCCCATGTCTGTTTTACTGTATTTCTGAGGTTCAATTCAATTTTCTTCATGGGAAAGTGGAGCTCAAGTACATACACAACTACATTTAGTCCTACAACCAGGAATTTGCTTTTCTCCTGTGGGCCTTGTGATGTAGTTTTAACCTGCGGGATAATGGGAAGGGATATTTATGGAATATTGCATTGTTGATCTATGATAATGGATTATCGTGAAAAAATAATATTTTAACCAATTCCTATACTCTCAAAATTTCTAAATTTGAAAGATTACTTAAAATCATGTTGGTATTTTTCCTATGTCTATTCTAAATTGCATATAACAAGGTTACAAATATTTAAACTTTAAATAATTTAGCGAGTAGCATTTCTTCAAGGATTTTGTGATTAATCTTTAATGCCAGTACACAGTAATTTTCATACCAGTACACTGTGCAATTATTGTCCCAATGTGTTTGGGGTCAGAACTCTATTAATAAAGTACACAGGTATTCATCTTCCTTTGTAAGTTTGCAGTTCAGACACAATTACCTCTGCATTCTGCAATTTTTCTTCTTGCATCATTCTACTTCTATGTTTCAGTAAAACATGGCATAGAACTTTGGATAAAAATGCAACGTGCAAGAAGAACTACGCTGGTTGGGCAGTATCTGTAGAGGGAGTGGGCAGTTGAGGTTCCATCAGTGTGAACATAGGTTCTGACCTGAAACGTCACCAGTCCTTTCCCTTCACAGATGCTGCCTGAGCCACTGAGTTCTTCAGCACTTTGTGTTTTGGGTTTTGCTCAAGGTCCCAGCACCTGCAGTTCCTTGTATCTCCACATTACTTTGAATGCTGGTGTAATCTAACTCCTCCCTACCTCATCTGAGGTCCCTACCTGCTTCAAGAAGGCTCTGACATCCACCATTATGAAGATCTGTGAGAGATTGGTACATTAGCCCCAGCCTCCCAGCCAACCCTGATAAACTGCAGTTTGCTTACCATTGCAACAGATCAACGGCAGACACTATCACCCTGGCCCTAAACTTAACACTGGCAGGTTACACAATAAAGTCTCCTATGTTAGAATTCTATTTATCAACTGTAGCTCCACCTTCAACACCATAATCCCATTCAAACTCTTAGATGTAGGAATCGCCACCCCTCTCAATTCTCAACACCAATGACCCTCATGGATGTGTTCTCAGTCCCTGCAGTATACTTCATATACGCTCTCAATTGTGTGACCAAATTTGCCTCTGACTCCATCTACAAGTTTGCAGATGACTGATGGGTTGAATCAGGAACAATGATGAGATGGAGGACAGGAGGAAGATAGAGAACTTTGTCATATGCTATCAGGACAACCTTTCAATTTCAGCAAAATGAAGGAGCTAGTCATCAACTTCATGGAGCACAGTGCAGTAGATGTTTAAAACGGTATCAAAGGTGCCAAAGTGAAATGGGTGAGACCTTTAAGTTTGCAGTTAATATTACCAGCAATTTATTATGGACCAACCATATTGATGCAACGGCCAATGAGGCACACCAATGCCTCTACTTTCTAAGGAGGCCGAACAAACTCAACAGGTCTCCAATAACTGTTACAAACTTCTAGAATGTGTGCTGTTGGATTTCATCGGAGCTTAGTTTACGAACTGCTCTGCCCAAGACCGCAAGAAGTTGTGGAGAAATCTAGATGTAGCCCAGTCCATCACACAGACCAAACTTCCCACCATTGATTCCATCCACACTTCACATTGTTTTGGAAATGCAGCCAACATAATCAAACCCATACCCATGTAAAACTGATGTGTAAAACTGAAGGCTATCACTTGGAAAAATTACTTCCTGTGGTTATTATAACACAAATAATTTGTTGCTACGGTATGATGACAAGGTTTGTTGAGCAGCCTTGGCATCATTCACAAGGTATGTGTCATCCTTTCTGTACTGTCTTGGTGTTCACATCTTTGATCTGAACTCTCACCTTGGAGGCAGAAGGTTTGGAGTCAAAATTCACAACAGGAAATTGAGCATGAAATCAAGGTTCTTGTTGCTGGGCAGTATTCTGGGAAATCTGAACTATTGAAGCTATAATTGTAAGGATAAAGTAAAAGTCCTGTTAAATCATGGCCCTATTCCAGCAGATGTGATGAACCCCATGACACTGATTGGGAGGGTGGGAGAAGAGCAGGGAACTTTTCCAAAATACTTTTTAGTTTAGTTTATTATTGTCACATATACCAAGGTACAGTGAAAAGCTTTTGTGTTAATTTATGTCTAACTGTATTCCTGTGACGTGTCCTTCATTTTACTTCATTAAAAGAGCCATCTAAATCAGTGTATGAATATAAGGGTTTTATAACTAATCTTTTGTTCACTGGCCATCTATACTACGTGTACTTTGAAGAGTGACGGGCAACTAGGAATGGGATCTAACTTTAACCTCTCTCTGTGATAGGTTACTGAGACAAATGGTTGTCTATTAAATCACCTGGCTGAGATTATTCAATCAGTTGAGGAGCAGAAGTTATGTCAGTGGTTGAGTAGTTACACTTTGAAAAGGAAGGTATTTTCAGTCGGTTCTCTCTTCGCATTTAATACATCAATAAAACGGGGGAAGGAGTCAATGATCTCTGATATCCATATAACTGAGGCAAAATTAAAATTAAGCACGTTTATCAGTTATTGAAACAAATTTCAACGATCTGACTGTTTTCATTCTCTAGGTGTGTGCGTTCATCAGGGATCACTTTATGCGGTAAGTCAAATCTTTATCATCTATTTTCATAGAGTTGCATTCAATATATTTGTATGTGACCAGCATTGATAAAACATGGAAGACATATGAGGGTTTGATGTAACAGCACTGAAAATATTGCTGGCATCAAGGTATAGATTTCAATTTACAAAACTCCTCAAAGATGTGAGAACGATCATAATTAAAAGTACTGCAATTAATGTAACCATGACTAGAGCTTTATTATGGCTAGCTATGAAAACTGCATCTGTAATGCTAAATATGTGCTATACAGGAGTAGTATGGTTAACCACTACTAGGTGTGAAATGAAATCGTATCAATTATTGCTCTAAAAATTATTTTCTAATTGCGTATTCGGTTGAAGAAGAGAGAAGGTTTTACTTTGATTTAAAATTAAGTTACTCTCCACCCACCATTCTTGCATATTGAAGAACTTTTCCATTTAAATTAAATGTTTTAATCCTCCAAAAAGTTAGCTTGAAGTAAATAGTGTAATAGCTAAGGTAGACACAAAATGCTGGAGTAACTCAGCAGGACAGGCAGCATCTCTGGAGAGGAGGAATGGGTGACGTTTTGTGTTGAGACCCTTCTTCAGACTGATGGCAAGGGAGTGGGCAGGACGGAGATAGAATGTAGTCGAAGATAATAAGACTGGTGGGAGAACTGGGGAGGGGATGGAGAGAGAGGGAAAGCAAGGGCTATTTGAAGTTAGAAGAGTCAATGTTCATATTGCTGGGGTGTAAGCTACCCAAGCGAAATATGAGGTGCTGTTCCTTCAATTTGCGCTGGGCCTCACTCTGACAATGGAGGAGGCCCAGGACAGAAAGGTAGATACAAAATGCTGGAGTCACTCAGCGGGACAGGCAGTATCTCTGGAGAGAAGGAATGGGTGATGTTTCAATCCGTAACGGCGCCCATTCCTTCTCTCCAAAGATGCAGCCTGTCCCGCTGAGTTAATCCAGCATTTTTTGTTTACCTTCCTTACCCAGGACAGAAAGGTCATATCGGGAATGGGAGGGGGAGTTAAAGTGCTGAGCAACCAGGCAATCAAGTAGGTTAAGGCGGACTGAGCGGATGTGTTCAGCGAAACGATCGCTGAGCCTGCGCTTGGTCTCGCCGAAGTACAGAAGTTGACTTCTGGAACAGTGGGGTCGGAAAGAACTGCAGATGCTGATTTAAATTGAAGTTAGACACAAAATGCTGAAGTAACTCAGCGGGCCAGGCATCATCTGGAACAGCGGATACAGTTGACGAGGTTGTAAGAGCTAAACACTCTTTTAAGATTCATGTTGTCAAATGTGTTCTACCAATGAAATTCTTAAAAAAAAAAAGAAATCAGTTGGTTGATTTATTGAATTGCAGGCCTTGTGTTTAATTTCTTTGTTGAGCAGCTACATTTATGCAAAAAAAAATCAATATTCTATTATGCTGTTAACTAGAGTTAGATTAAGAATAATACTTAATTGCACAGACTTGCCCCTTCATCATTTTGTTAGCGATGGAAATGCTCGTCAAGGAATGATGACTGAAACACTCGTCAAGGGATCATGAAGATGAAGATTTCTTTGAATGTTATGATATGTACTGTTAATGATTTTGGCATCATTATGGGCACAATCAGAGCTTTAAATGTCACTGAAATGTCTGAAGTGTTCTAAATTTGATTTGTAGAATATTTGAATTTTCTACACAGGTTCACTGATTTCACTGAAAAGTTGGGCTGATCACAATTGAAAACCAGAGAAATTGGAAAAAAAAAGTTTTAAGAGCAGAGGAAATGTCACAATGTTAGCAAAAAACAAGCAAAGATGGTCAAGGGTTAATTTTTGTGGTGATAGAAATAAAGGAGAGAAATTATTCTAAAATTACCAAATGTTGATTAGACCACACTTGGATTATTGTGGGTATATGTACTTCTGGTTGATACATTTTCAGCTCTTGGAAGGTACTGAAACATTTAAAAGGATGATGTAAGAAATATGTTTTTAGGAAAGGATAAACAGACAGCATCTCTTTACTCCTATATTGGCAAGTGATCCTCTGGAGGTCTTTCCAATTATATCTTGTAGACATAGAAAAGGAAAAAACTGAAAATAAAATGAAATCATGAAATAGAGGATTCAAAAACTTTTAAAATAGAGATTGCCACATGGAGTAATTGAGGCAAACAGCACTGATATCTTTCAGGCAAAGCTAGATAACAATCTGAAGGAAAAACTGATAGTGTCAATGATGAGGGAAAAATAGGGACTATTAGTGCAAATATTACATTTTACAGTTAAGTATGGCCAAATTAGGATTAGCATAAACTTCTTAAAACAATTCCCATTATACTCATCTGATTGGATTTTAATGAAAGATCATGGACAGTTGAAAATATTGCCTTAGATACTAACAATGAGTTCTAGAAAGCTGTTGCTAAAATAATGCACGAAAGATAGTTACCAAACTGGGATAAGAGAATTATGGTGAAGAGATACGCTTTTTCTAACTTCAGTGGAATTGATACTCCAGCTCGAATTTATTATCTATAAATAAATCGAATTTGAGCATAAGGAGCACGATTTCAAAATTTGTAGATGAAATGAAATTTAGGAAAGTGGTAATTAAAGAGCAGGTTAATCATGTTTCGGAGGGGGAATAGATAGATTGGTTAAAGTGGGCAGACAGATGGCAGCTGCAGGTTAGTGTCAGGTTATTGGAGTCATACAGCGTGGAAAAATGACATTAGTTCCACCTGCCTGTGTTTAGCCCATATCCTTCTAACCCTATCCTATCCTTGTACCCATTCAAATGTTTTTTTTTATATGTTGTGATAGTATCTGCCTCAGCTACTTCATCTGACAGCTCGTTCCAGATACCTACAACCTTTTGTGTGTGGGGCAAAAAAAGTTGTCACTTGGGTTCCTATTAAATTGTTCCCTCCTCACTTTCAACCTATGTCTTTGAGTTCTTGATTTCCCAACTCAGGGTAAAAGACTCTGTGCATTTACCCTACCTATTCCTCTCATCTTATACACCTCTATAAGGTCACCCTCATCCTCCTTCACTCCATGTGCTAGCCTGCTCCACCTTTCTCTCAGGCCCTCGAGTCCTGGCAACATGCTCGTAAATCTTCTCTGCACCCTTTTTCAGCCTAACAACATTGTATTGGAGAAGCAGTAAAATCTAACAGGCATAATGTCAGGCATACAGATCCATGTGCTGGCAACCGAGGAACTGTTAAGTATGTTTGGCTTTGTAAATATGCACATTAATGGTTTAATGCTTCATTAAATAATCAACTAAATCATTTTGTATGAATATGTTTGGTGTTTCTGCCATAGATTTAATGTTAGCCCACGATAGAAATTAGGATGTTTTTTCTTAGATGAAAGTGCCTTTTTGGATGAAAATCAGCAAAACAGTCACGCTATTTCTGACTATTTTGTAGCTTCTGTCTTCATCCTTTTAATCGTACAGAAATATTTTCAAAATTATCTTAATCTGTAGAAATATTTATGGAATCTGGATTACAGGGATTAAGACGTACCATTCGAATGAAGGCAAATTACCTTTATTTTGATTCCATATCTAACACAATTTTTGCTGTTGGAACCTATTTCTTTGTGTTAAGCTGCTACCAGGCCAGAATCAACTGAGTGTGAATACCACTGATGGCGCATTGTGTCACTATATCACAGCTGTGAACTGTTGTTTTTCTCATGTTTGTTCACCTATAGATATTGGCATAATAATCCTTCACAGCGTTGCTGAAGTCCCTTTTTCAATCAATCATTGATTTCAAAGTTACACAAAATTGCTGGAGGAACTCAGCGGGTGCAGCAGCATCTATATTGATTTCAAAGTATTGTATTGATGATTTTCCTTATTGTGTGATTTACCAGAAGTCATTTTACTTGCAAAACAAACAAGAAAACATGATAGGTTTTGCAGTCAAGAAAAATAATAATTCCTCAACCATTGAAGCCAATCCTTGGGAGAATAAAATGGATTGGGTACTGTTTTGAAAGTTTGAGTATAAAAGACATTTTGTGCAGTCGAATTTGCAGATTTTGATGGTATACTTCAGCTGTAAACAAAATATATCTCCTATATTACAATGCTAGAAAAAACGCAACTTTTTTGGTTTACGTTATAAGGAATAGAGTAGAATTAGGTCATTCGGCCCATCATGTCTACTCTGCCATGCAATCATGGCTTATCTATCACCCTCGTAACCCTATTCCCATGCCTTCTCCCCATAACCTCTGACCATCTATAGATCCCAATCACTCAGGTTCTATGGAAAATAAAGGGGAGCTAAAATAAATAAATGGGGTAAAAAGAGGATATGATAATTGTTAAAAGATGAGTCAAAGGAACAGATGTGGATGAAAAGTGATTTTCTTGAATGATGTACTGAATTATTAGTTTGCATTTGTCTTCATCAGAAAGAGGATGCTATCAATAAAGCAATAGAGGAGACAGTAGCAATGGTGGATAGAATAAAAGTATAGAGGATACACTTAAAAAGACGGGCGATCCTCAGGTTAGAGAAGTGGCATGGTCCAGATTTGATGAATCCCAGGTTGTTGTGAGGAAATCAGAGCGAGGACTGACAAAGTATAAAAGCTGCAATTGCAGTCTGGTCAGTTTTTATTCATATGTTGGATGGATGTTTATCATCCATCTCCAGTTACTCCTGAAGTGAGGAGGTTCTTAAAGGAAAACCACATTTTGTGGGTTTAGAGTTGCTTTTCAATCAGATGGAGGACATTTGTTTCACTGAAGAGCAATAGTGAAACAGCTGGGATTTTAAGGTAATCCTGCACTTTGATGTTTGCCATTACTGAGATTATTTTTTTTCTTTAAATTCCTGGTTTTGTTTAATTACATAATATTATATTCACCAGCTGCCATTGTGGGATTTGAATTCATGTTCTTTGGTCAATAGTCTAGAACTCTGAATACTACCTGAGTAACATCACTATGTTCCTGGATAGGGTATAGGACTTTTACAAACACCGATCAAAGACAAAGTTAAGGTCCTGTCCCACTTGGCCGTCATTTGCGCGTAATTTACGCGACATCGTTTTCGCGTCATGACAAACGACGCGTGCGTCGTAACACGTATGTGATATGCGCATAGTGCGCATTAGTTCATTCCAGGAGGAGGAGGAGCCATCTTGGTGAACGGCTGCTAGCCAGCAGCCGTCCGTCTTAAATTCGTTTTTTTTTAGTTTTTAGTGAGTCCTGTTTTTTTGTTTGTAGGGGATATGGTCTTTTAATGTGGGGGGGTAGGTGTTACTTTATTTATAGGTCCCTACCTGGTCGGTGTGGCAGACTTTTTTCCGGGCTGCCCGTCGACCCGTCCTCGTGGCCTACCAGCGGGCTTGGAGCGCCGTTTCTTGGCGGGAACCACCCAGCACCTCGGCCTGGGTGGCGGCACAGCATTGGAGCGCTGGAGCGGAGCGGAGCGGGCGATGCCTTGCCTGGGTCGCCGCGCTGGAGCTCTGGCGAGCTGGACCGCCGAGAGCAACATCTCCGGGCTGCGGGTTTGCGGAGCGGAGAGGCGGCGTGCGGAGAGACGGCGTGCGTAGAGGCGGCAAGGCGGCAGTGCGGAGAGCGGGCGCCGACTTTTTCATTGGGAGCCTGGGAGCGCCAAACCGGCGCGGCCTTGTCGGCTTCGGCAGCCGCGGGCTCCAACCAGGAAGCGGCCGTTCCAAGTGGCCCAGCCGCCGAAAGGACTCTCCCGACGCCGGGGCAAGACCACCCGGTGAGAACGGCCAGGGACATCGGACCTCCGTAGAGGCAATTGCGGTGGCCTCAATAGGCCTGACTTTGGGGTGAACATGGGGTGGGGATTGGACATTGTGCCTTCCTCCACAGTGCTATCCACTGTGGGGGGATGATTTTTTTGTCTAATTGTAGTCCTGTAGGTCTGTGTCCAAGATGGCTGCCGTGAAGAGAGAGTGGACGCTGGCGCGCTTTGGCTGCCGCTGCTCTCTTTTCACACTGTGTTTTTGATTTTCTGTTTTTGGATTGAATTCTGTTTTTAATTTGTGTCACTGTGATGTCTTTAATTACTTGTTTTATTCCGATTATATGTTTTATTTCGATTACTATGTAAGGTGTCCTTGAGATGTATGAAAGGCGCCCATTAAATAAAATTTATTATTATTATTATTATTAGGCGCGCATGGTGTGCGATGACATAGGCAGTGACGCGCGGCGTCGCAGTATTTTGTGATGTACAAAATCTTTGCGCGCCATCTGCATTAAGCACAAACGACGGCCAAGTTGGGACAGGCCTTTTATGTAGCATTTAGGAAAATACGGCAAAAGGGCTCATAAAGCAATGATTTCCTGAATATAAATACAGTTTCACCTTGCTTTGTTTTACTTGCCAATGATTTGCAAATTGGTCTGATCTAAAATTCTACTTTTTTTGTTCAATCCAGGATCGTTCAGTAACTTTTTTTTATCATGCGGGACAAAATCTAGTTCAACCTCTCAGATGCCTGATGAAAGCTTATAATTGAGCTTTGCTGCTCAATATTCCGAGCTTCACCTGTGAGGCTTACATTGATTGTTTGCAGACTTGACTAGTGACGGGAAATTGGCTATGATTTCCACGTACTGATAAGGCTTGAGCATAACTGATTTGAATAGCCTTCCAACCATTATCAGGTTTCACAGACAAATTATAATAGAGGTTAACAAGGTTAACATAAAAATCTAACCCATTAAGAGGCCAATTTCCCCCAAAAGCTAAAAAGAAGATTTGATATCCTATTGCATAAGTATTGGAACATTTCAGTGTTCTTGGATTGCCAATGGAATACACAAAGCTATGGGGCCAATCTTTTACCGAGATGTGGAAAAGTGATATCATAGGGGTATCCCACTTCATGTGCTCAGTAATTGAGTAGTCTGAAGAAGGGTCTTGACCCGAAACGCCACTCATTCCTACTCTCCAGAGATGCTGCCTGTCCCGCTGAGTTACTCCAGCATTTTGTGTCTATGTTGAATAATTGACATATGCCCAGATGTATGAATTGAATGGTAACAGATTGAAAAATATTCTTCTTGAATATTTAACCATTATTGGTAATCTTCATCTTCTAAATTAATCATGTTTGGAATCATGTTTCCAGTAAGACCTGGGAAACATTGTGCCTCTTTTGCAAGCTGGAACTTATGTAAGAAAATGAATATCAAAGTGTGTCCAATTTGGTGTGTGCTGACAATAATCTTCCACACCCTGAATAAATCTGTAAAAATAAAAAATATTCACTCCCATATTGTTTTCTGACTTTGGCTGATGTTATATCTAAAGTGACAGAATACAGGTTAAAATTAACAGCATGATTTAGAACTGAACATTTTAATGGCGTTGTGCCATAAACTACAGATTGAATATTAAACTAACAATCTGATAAATATTAGATAGTCTAATAGGTAATAAATGGAGAACATATGTATGACTTGGTTTCGCTTGTTTGGTGCCTGGCTTGACTGTTTCAAAGTTTCAAGGTCAGCTTATTGTCATGTACCAATTAAGGACTGTGGCAATTGTTATATCTAATTTAATATAATTAAAAATAGTGCTTTGAGTTAATGGGTTGTAGACTTATGGACAATTGCAAGTTCAAAAGAAAAAATGGTAAAAGTCCCACATTTTGTGAACTGAACTAGGATCTCTCATCAGTGCTGGTGCTGATCTTTAGCACAGAAATATTTACCATTTCTCCAGAGTGCTTTGTGCATGCCATTAGCTTTCAAATGCTAATTGCCCGTGTCTAATGCTCAAAATTGAAATATGGATGTTTTGGTTATTTTCCAAATAATGGTTCAAGTTTTGTCTGAAGGATCAGTGTACTGACTCCAAGACACTTTCAATATCTTCCACTTGAAGTCCACAATTGTATTTTTTGGTTTAAATAATTTTAGAATGTACTATATTACAAACCCCCTTTGTTCCATGGGGAAAATCTAAAGGCTTCTACCTACAAGAATCTTCATTTATGTTCATTTCACTTGCACTTTATGGGCTATGTGACGAATAAAACCGTATTATATTGTATTGTATTGTATTGTATTGTATATTTACCTTTTAATTAGCCGAGTTCAGTTGTCAATCTGGAAAGGGGGCTGGGAATGCATGTTAATTTGGCAGTAAATGATGGGACAACATACAATATTTTTTCCAAGAACCTGCCTCTAAAAAATTCCATACTCCACAACACATAAAACAGTGAAGGGTCATCCCTTTGTTTGTTCTGCAATGGATGAGTTGTGGTCTGGGTTATAAAATGGGGGAGAGGGAGAGGACCTGAGGTAAGGGAGGGATGTGGGGAAGGATGGGATAGGGGTGGAATATCAATTGATACCTTATGTTTTGGTTGGGTCTCGAATGGTGGCGGTTCCCGATGTTGGGGGAGTCCAGAACCAGGGGCCACAGTTTAAGAATAAGTGGTAAACCATTTAGAACGGCCTTGAGGAAAAACTTTTTCACAGAGTGTTGTGAATCTGTGGAATTCTCTGCCTCAGAAGGCAGTGGAGGCCAAATCTCTGGATGCTTTCAAGAGAGAGTTAGATAGAGCACCTAAAGATAGCGGAGTCAGGGGATATGGTGAGAAGGCAGGAACGGGGTACTGAATGTGGATGATCAGCCATGATCACTGTGATGACATGGCACGAAGGGCCGAATTGGCCTAGTCCTGCACCTATTGTTTATTGTCTCTACTGTCTATTGTTTCAAGAATCAATATTAGTTGCTTGGTGGAGATGAGGAATGTGAGTTGGTTGGGTAATGAGTAATAGTCGTGAGGGTGAAGGTTGGACTCGCAGTTGGGGCAGGGGTTGTTAATGAAGAGAAGGGAGGCACTTAGGTTTGTTGTCCACTAGGATATAGATGGCTTATGATGAGGGCTATGAAGAATTGTTGGGGGGGGAAAAGATAATTAGGACATTCATAGGACTTTGAACAACCTACCTGAAGGTTCTTCCTTTTGCAAAACCTTATTGCATGTATCCTGTGTAAGATGATCTCATTGAACAAACAGTAACCAGGCCTCCTGGGTTAAAAGGACCTGCACGCACAATGCAAAATCATGAAATGGCATATTATATGTTATCATTGCACATATCTGGATGCTTTGTGGAAGCACATAATGTGGGTGGAGGACCGAGAAGGAAATGTGAACAAATGTTAATTTTATTTTTCATAAAAGTTGAGTTCTAAAGTAGAATTTCTATCCAGTTACCTTTTTGAGGAGCACTGGCTTACTAAATCACATTTTCATAAAGGAAGGCTTTGGTCTCCCTTATTTAATGTGTTTCAAATAACAACTGACAAATACAAGTGCTTTCTTGATTTTAAGATTTTTAATAGTTAAGATGATTACCAGTTTGAGACCTTTTTAACTACAGGTTATGAACATTTCATTGTCACATTCTCTACATGTTTGGCACTTCACATCAACATTTTCTTAACTGCAACAGAACAAATATTTGCCAAAAATATCCCTTTTTATGGAGTTACTGTGCTTTTGCAAATTGAAAGGCATGATTAACTAAATAATCTGGCACCTAGTTGTACTTTGGGAAATTGATAATCAGGATAAAGATGAAGGTGAGCGGTACAACTTTGTTTTTAGGAAGGTACAATTAGCACAGACCTGGCCCAAGTGTTCCTTTGTACATCAAAGGAACAAAAATGATTGTGACAGATGTTTACACCTGGTACCTGACCCTAATGCTATATGTGGGAGGAAGTTTTGCTTTAACTGGGGTGTGACTGCTAGACTGCTTTCATAAAATGCGAGAGTGTGCATGACATTATAATTTGTTCAGGCATGAAATTACAGTAATTGTGTGTGAGAATGTTCTCAACTATTCAGAGGAACAGTGACTTCTGTTCATAGTTTTAGTTCAGGTTTGGATTTTTACTCATTTTATTTATTCAATCAAATTGTATTTTATACTTGAACCTCTTTATCTCTCTCACCTATTTTCAGATGCTGCATGAAAATCTACATGTATATTAGGACCAAATGGTCTACTCCTGTTCCTATTTTTTAAAATCATTCTTTGATCATTTTGTATCTTTGAATATATGCTAGTGAAGTTAATCCTTGTTATAATATGGTGGTGGGAAATGATGTCTATTATTGCCTAATGTCCGCTATAACTGATTAAGGTGTTATTGTATGTAGTTGAAACGAAGAACTGCAGATTATAGTTAATGCACAGAGCGCTGGATTAACTCAGTCGGTTAGGCAGCATTTCTGGGGAACATGGAGAGGTGAGGTTGAGACCCTTCTTCAGACTGATTCAGCCTGCTGAGTTACTCCAGCACTTTGTGTCGTTTCACCTAAAAACTAGGAGATGATGCCGCTGGTCTGCACCTATAAGCCCTCCTTCATCGGGTCACATGGCTGTTGTTGCAGCTCACGTTGTAGCCCCTGGGGACGGCGCTTTCTTCAGTCCACCACCACCGACTAGACTCACTCGGTCAAAGTGGAAGTCCTTCCCCTCTCATCTGCTGCCGCTTCCAAGGTAGAGTATGTCAACGACACCAGGGGAGGGGGAGATGATGGTGGGGGAAGAGGACGACTGGACAGACTGACGGGACAAGGAGTGGCAGCAGCGGCTGAACGAGCAAAGCAAAGGAAGAAGCAGCAGCTGGTGATAGGGGAGGGAGCCCCACGGTGATTGAGCACGTTCTGTCAGTGGCAGCGGCCTGAAGAATGCACTGTCTGCAGGGGCTATAACGTGAGCCACAACAACAGCCGCTTCAACTGTACCATGCCACGTCTCTGTTGAGCAACCCAACCAGAACCATTCTCTGCTCCCTTTGTGACACCCCACAAGTTTATATTCATCAGGTGCTAATCCAGTTTCCTTTTGAAATTTCCACTTCCACCTTTGTCCACAGTGAGTTCCAGGTCATTACCTTGCAGTGTGTTTTAAGAAGTCTTTCTCGTATCCTGACTGTACTTCTTGCTCTGAACCTTAAATTTGTGTCGACTGGACCACAAATCACAAGAGAATGGGAATAGGTTTTGAAGACCAAAGGTTTTCCTTGTTGATCTTGCCTATCTTTCATGATCTTACACATGTCCATCAAATCTCCATTTCCCCTTCTATGATCGAGGAGGCCAACTCCAGCTGATCCTTTGCAACTTGTAGCTGAAACCCCTCATCTCTAAAAGTGTTCTTGTGAACCCTCTGTGCATCCTCTCGTGAACCTTTGCATCCTCTCTCAAGTGTGGTGACCAGAACTACAGCTGTGGCATTGCTGATCGGAAAGGGGATAGCCTCGAGTAAGTTTTGAACCATGGGGAAATGAAGAAAGGTAGAAATAGACTTCTCCCAATGGGACTGATGCTCGGACATCTGCTAGGCATTAAAAGATCTGACCCATTCGAACATTTTGACCATAAATAAGTATGAATTCAGGAAATAGAAACAGGAGTTGGTCACATGGCCTTTGTCAATCCTACCATACCATTGAATACGAAGACTGGTACTTAACCTTGCTTACTTTCTCTCCAAACGGGTTGTTTCCACTAGTGGGAGAGTCTAGGACTAGAGGGCATAGCATCTGAATTAATGGACGTTCTTTTCGGAAGGAGACTGGGAGGAATTTCTTTAGTCAGAGGGTGGTGAATCTGTGGAATTCTTTGTCACAGAAAGCTGTGGAGGCCGACAATGGATATTTTTAAGGCAGAAATAGATACATTCTTGATTTGTACAAGTGTCAGAGTTTATGGGGAGAAGGCAAGAGAATGAGGTTAGAGGAGAGAGAGAGAGATAGGTCAGATGTGATTGAATGGCAGAGCAGACTTGATGGGCCGAATGGACTAATTCTGCTCCTATCATCCGTGACCTTATGAATGTTCTCTGTTTAAACATAGCATATTCAAGTTTTGAATACCCTCAATTAACGTTCACACACACTTCCCGTGTGGAAAAGATTTGAAATATTTATCACCCTTTGATTTCCCTTATCTCTGTCCTAAATAGCTGACCCTTTGTCCTCAGAATTAAATGGCTAGCTCAGTATTAGCCAACCTGAGGAAGCAGCATCCCAGCATCTTTTCAGAATTCTGTGCAGTTCCATGTCTCTCATTTGTCTCAACCCCATTGAGTATAGATCTGTCTTTATAAGACAAATTCCTTCATTCGAGGAATCCATTTAGGGAATCAAAGCAGCACTGACTGCAAAGCAATTACTCTACAAATCCATGCATAAGCCATACTAGATATATGTTGCTCTGCAATTTTGGACACTTTGGTTTTAGAAAAACATAATTCTTGGTTTGAATGTATATTTATTTTTTTCTCCTCGTATGCCGTGGTGTTGGAAGGTATGAATATAGGTATGAATTGGTCCAACGAAGAATTTATTAGAAAAACAGAACGTTGAAAAAGAGAAATAATATTTTGTAACTTCATTAGCATGTAGTATTTTGAAGAATAAAATCGAAATGTTGAAGTCTTCTTCTTCTGTCGTATGTCTTTTAGACCTGCAGCTCTGTTGAGGCGAGCCAGGCCAATGTGTCATCGTCCAGGTCAATCAGACCTCGTTCACCATTCGGTGGCCGATGTTTGGGGCAACTGGTGACTATGTGCTCCACTGTCAAATGTTGTTAGATGAACATACTGCAGTTGAACCTGTATGTCACCACACTGTCGTTTCAATCCCTTTCAAACATTCCCTCCTTGAATCAGAACTGCACAGTACTTCTGGCGTGGTCTCAGCAAAGCCTGCAGAAGTGCTGTCAGACTTCCTTAGTTTTGTTGTCCAGCCCCTTGTTACCAGAGAATTTACCCTCCTGAGTGCTTGCTGTAATTTTACTACATGTCGAATCTACAATCTCTCCTCTTCACGGTCTCCTGGAGCTATTAGGACCAGAAATATTTGATCAAATAAAAGGTTTGGATTCCTGTAATTACTCAACTGAGGAATGTCTTGATTTATCAATGAACTTTGTCAGGGTTAAGAACTGGTAAATATATTTCTAATCACACAATGGACACTAGATGTATGAAGAATAAACAGACTTTACAAGCTCTGTTAGTTAATTCAAGTTTTATTAATGTCCCTGCAATGATTCTGACATTTTACTCAAGTTCTGGATTTTAAACTTATCCAGTAGATTAAAGCACATGAGGCGGAACCATTATTCAATTTAGTTAATATAAATTCTGTCTTCTGTTTTAATTGAAACTGCTAAATGTAGCTCAAGGATGATTTTCTTAAAGGATTTGTTCACAGGAGTTCAGTATAGCCAAGAAATCTGAAAATAATGTTCTCTGGCTATTTTAAGACACTGATATTAAAAACGGGATGACAGTGGCGCAGCGGTGGAGTTGCTGCCTCACTTGCCAGAGACCTGGGTTCAATCTTCACTACAGGTGCGGTCTGTATGGAGTTTGCACGTTCTCCCTACTACCCTGTGTGTTTTCTCCGGTTTCCTCCACATCCCAAAGACGTGCAGGTTTGTAGGTTAATTGGGTTCTGTAAATTGTCCCTCGTGTTCAGGAGAAAATGTGTGATTGTGGTTGGCATGGACTCAGTGGGCCAAAGGGGATTTCTCCACGCTGTATCACTAAACTAAACTAAATCAGTGGGCTCTGGTCTATATTGAAAACAAGGCAGTGGGATACCCTGCTTTTTCTCGGAGATACTGTCTGACAAGTTGAGTTTCTGCCTTTGTAATGAAACTAATTATTGGAACAAATCGTATGTGTTCCTAAATCACCAATTGCTTGATTTCATTGGCGAAGGGTCACTGATGTAAAAGTTAACTCTATTTCTCTGCTTTCAGAGCTGACTTGATTTGCTGATATTTTCCTTGTAGCATCTCCTGTTTTTATTCAGATTTACAGCATCTACAGAATTTCTTATTTTCACATAGCTATCAAAGTTTGGTTTGGCATTTTCAGTCAAAGTAAGATTATTCCATACTAAGCAATAAGAAATGTATAGACCAAAGTCACAGTTTAATTTCATTCACACCTGCGATAAAGGCAACAAGCAAAATAAGGGTTGGTCTCTCCAATCTCTGAATCCAAACTTCAATTTATTACAAACTACTTAGTATTTATCTGGATTCTTGGCCAGAATGGCAGGAGCAGTTATCAAAGCTAAATGTATTAGTTCGGAGAAGGAAAGTAAATTCCTATGTTCAGACAAGCTTATCGTTTAGTCAGCTGCTGAGTGGCACTCAATGTCGATGCAAAAATGGGCAGGGATAAATTCTTTCTCCCTCTTGGCCTGGCACAAGTACCAAAAGTAATTTAAGAATTTAAGAAAGTAATTTAAGAAAGTAAAAGGGCGAGGGCAGAGTGTTAGGGGGAGAGGCCTTCCAGGAATTGAGTCGATTTTGTTACAAAGTAGATTCAAGGGCTGACTGCCAGACAACCTTTGTGTTAGTGAAATAAAATAATGAAATTGTAAGCATATACAGTGCCCTCCATAATTTTTGGGACTAAGACGCATCATTTATTTATTGGCCTCTGTTCTCCACAATTTGAGATTTGTAATAGAATAAATCACATGTGGTTAAAGTGCACATTGTCATATTTTATTAAAGGCCATCTTTATACATTTTGATTTCACCATGTAGAAATTACAGCCGTGTTTAGACATAGTCCCACCCCCGTTTCAGGGCACCATCATGTTTGGGACACATGGCTTCACAGGCGTTTGTAATTGTTCAAGTCTGTTTAATTGCCTCCTTAATGCAGGTATAGGAGAGCTCTCAACACCTAGTCCTTCCCCCAGTCTTTCCATCACCTTTGGAAACTTTTATTGCTGTTTATCAACATGAGGACCAAAGTTGTGCCAATGACTGAGAAACAAGAATAAAACTGTTAGAGACATCAGCCAAACCTTAGGCTTACCAAAATCCACAATAAGAAGAAGGAGAGCACTGGTGAGCTTACTAATCACAAAGGGACTGGCAGGCCAAGGAAGACCTCCACAGCTGATGACAGAGGAATTATCTCTATAATGGGGAAAAAAACCCAAACACCTGTCCGACAGATCAGAAACACTCTTCAGGAGTCGGGGTGGATTTGTCAATGACCACTGTCCGCAGAAGACTTCATGAGCAGAAATAGAGAGGCTACACTGCAAGGTGCAAACCACTGGTTAGCCGCAAAAATAGAATGGCCAAGAAGTACTTAAAGGAGCAACCACAGTTCTGGAAAAGGGTCTTGTGGACAGATGAAGATTAACTTGTATCAGAGTGATGGCAAGAGCAAAGTATGGAGGAGAGATAGAACTGCCCAAGATCCAAACCATACCACCTCATCTGTGAAACACGGTGGTGGGGGTGTTATGGCCTGGGCATGTATGGCTGCTGAAGGTACTGGCTTACTTATCTTCATTAATGATACAACTGCTGATTGTAGTAGCATGTTGAATTCTGAAGTGTATAGACACATCCTATCTGCTCAAGTTCAAAGAAAACTCATTGGCCGGCGGTTCATTCTGCATAGAAACATAGAAAATAGGTGCAGGAGTAGGCCATTCGGCCCTTCGAGCCTGCACCACCATTCGATATGATCATGGCTCAATAGCAAAGAAACCAGTTGTTGCCTGCCTAAATGACTACCGCCCTGTCGCCCTGACCCCAATAATAATGAAGAGCTTTGAACGCCTGGTGAAACCTCACATTACTGCCAGCCTCCCCTCATCGTTAGACCCCCTCCAGTTTGCCTATCGCCCCAACCGTTCTACAGAAGATGCCATCTCTACCACGCTGCACACAGTACTCACTCATCTGGAAAACAATAACACATACGCCAGAATCCTGTACATTGACTTCAGCTCAGCTTTTAACACCATCATCCCACAGAGACTTGTGGAGAAACTAACCCTGCTGGGCCTCAACACCACCCTGTGTCACTGGATCTTGGACTTTCTGACACAGAGACCGCAGTCAGTCCGTGTTGGCAAGAACACTTCAGGCTCGATCACGCTGAGCACCGGCTCCCCTCAAGGCTGTGTGCTCAGCCCGCTGTTGTTCACATTGCTCACACATGACTGTGCTGCCAGATTCAGGGACAATAAGATCATAACATTTGCAGATGACACAACAGTGGTGGGACTCATCAGCGGAGATGACGAATCAATGTACAGGGAGGAAGTAAAACAACTAGTGGACTGGTGCGGCAAAAACAATCCAGCATTAAATGTCGACAAAACAAAGGAGATGGTTGTCGAGTTTAGGAGGGCGCAGCCAAAACACACACCCCTCAACATCAGTGGCACCACAGTGGAGAGAGTGGAGAGTATTAAGTTCCTCGGAGTGCAAATTACAGACATTCACCTGGTCCAGGAACAACACTGGGATTGTCAAACGGGCCCATCAGCGACTGCACTTCCTGAGGAAACTCAAACAGGCCTCACTACCCACCAACATCCTCAGGACTTTCTACAGGGGCACGGTGGAGTCTGTACTCACGTACTGCATAAACACGTGGTACTCCAACTGCAACTGCTCAGGCAGGAAGGCTCTGCAGAGGGTAGTGAGGGGAGCAGAGAGGATCATTGGTGTCTCCCTACCCTCGGTACAAGAACTGTTCCAGAGCCGCTGTCTGAAAAAAGCTCTGAGAATAGCTAAGGACAAACTGCACCCCAGTTCGGACCCCAACCGGACCATCGGTACCAACTGGCTATCCACCGGCATACCCAGCAATTCTCCAACCGGGCACTGAGATCCACCCTGGTCGCGATGCGCCGGCACCAGCAGGACCTCACATAACACTCCCTGAACTTCAGGCCTCACTAACCCATACCTGCAACGGACCCCAATTATATTTCATCCGCCGGAAGATCCACCTCTTCAATCAAAAATTCCTGGCCTACCTTAACTCCACCAAGGACCTTAAATTATCCTGCCTCCAGGCCGCTCCCGACGCCCCGCGACTCGACCACCAGCAGACTCCAGGCCCCAACTCTGGCCTGCATCGCCTGCCCGAGTCCCGCGACGCCATCTTTGCCACGAGGAGCGCCTTCAATACTCACCAGGACGCCGCCTTCACCGACCTCCACATCGATGTCGCCGCCGACCCTCACCTGCCTACTGATGACGCCCAGCCTCGCCGCTTCTACGGTAACTTGGACCCCCTCCCCATCGCTGATTCCTCCGACCCTCGCCGCCCTCCGGGACCGCCCAGCCTCATCGCCGCACCGGGCCTACCCGACATCGCCGCCGCACTGGGCCCATCCGGCATCGCCGCCAGACCCGACCCACCCGGCATCGCCGCCGGACCCGACCTACCCGTCATCGCTGCCGGACCGGGGCTCCCCCAACATGGCTGCCGCAACGCACCAGACTCATCTCGCCGCCCCACCGCTATGGCCGACCCGCGCCGCCCCGCCGACTATCCACCCACCGGGACCTCCCTCGCATCGCCCGCGGACCCCGACTCAACTGCCACGGGACTCCGACCACCGGGTCCGGTGACCCGCGCCACTGGACTCCGACCACCGGGTCCGGTGACCCGCGCCACTGGACTCCGACCATCGGGTCCGGTGACCCGCGCCACTGGACTCCGACCATCGGGTCCGGTGACCCGCGCCACTCCACCCCCCTCTAGCAACCCACAGCCGTCGCCTTACCTGGAGCCTGGACTCTGCACTGGGCCTGGAGCCTCCACGCTGCTCACTCCCACTCTCCTAGGCTTAACTCCACTGGGTCCTAGTGCCCGTCTGCCCAGCCTTGCTAACCTCAGTGGCTGTTCCACTGACTCTCCCCCATCCCCCTCCAACTATGTCACCCCCGCTCTTCCCCACCCACATTACAGCCCTCTCACCCCCCCCCCACCCCCTGACCACCCACCACCCCTCCAACACCCACAACCCCCCCCCCCCCCTACACATCGCCCTGTCCCCAGTCCACCCACCTGCCTTCCTCTGGCCCCAACTCCCATCCCTGCCGGGTGTTCACCATCCCTCCGACCTCCCCCTCTCCCACACCGAACGGTCTGTCCTCAGCAGAGGTCTTACCTTTGCCCCCCTCCGTCCCCATCTCAATGAGTTCCGCGCCCACCATGACTTGGAGCGCTTCTACCGTCGCCTCCGCCTCAGAGCGCACTTCCATGGGAAAGAGTCCTCGCCCCCCAATGATGACCCTTTTTCCCGTCTCCAACGCACCCCCTCCTCGTGGAACCCCTCTCGTAAAGTCCCGGCTCTGGAACTCTTTATCCAGAACTGCCGCCGTGACGTCAACCGCCTTAACTTCTCCACTCCCCTGTCTCACTCCAATCTCTCCCCCCCTGAACGCACTGCCATTGAATCACTCCGCAAAAACCCAGATTGGGTTATCAAACCAGCCGACAAGGGAGGTGCCGTGGTAGTCTGGCGCGTCGATCTCTACAAAGCTGAGGCCACGCGCCAACTCTCGGACACCTCCTCCTACTTACCCTTGGACCATGACCTCACTGACGAGCACCAGGCCACCATATCTAGCACCATCACCGACTTCATCAATTCCCACGCCCTGCCCGACCAAGCTTCCAACCTCATCGTTCCCCAGCCCCGCACGGCCCGTTTTTACCTTCTCCCTAAAATCCACAAACCCGGCTCTCCCGGCAGACCCATTGTCTCTGCTTGTTCGTGCCCCACCGAACTCATCTCCACATACCTTGACTCTATACTATCCCCCTTGGTCAAATCCCTTCCCACCTATGTTCTAGACACCTCAGACACTCTCCGCCGCCTCCGCGCATTCCACTCTCTAGGCCCTCACCCCCTCATCTTCACCATGGATGTCCAGTCACTCTACACCTCCATCCCCCACCAGGATGGCCTCAAAGCCCGACCAGAGGAGCAACCTATACCCAGCCACTGACACTCTCCTCCGCCTAGCGGAGTTGGTCCTCACCCTCAACAACTTTACGTTTGACTCCTCCTATTTCCTCCAAACACAAGGCGTAGCTATGGGCACACGCATGGGCCCCAGCTACGCCTGCCTCTTTGTCGGGTACGTTGAACAATCCTTGTTCAATACGTACCAGGGCCCCATCCCCGACCTCTACCTCCGTTACATTGATGACTGCTTTGGGGCCACCTCCTGCACCCACACACAACTGACTGACTTCATCCACTTCACCACCAACTTCCATCCGGCACTCCAATACACCTGGACCATTTCCGACACTTCCCTACCATTCCTTGACCTCACCATCTCCATCGCAGGTGACAGACTTCTGACCGACATACACTACAAACCAACTGACTCACATGGCTATCTGGACTACACGTCTTCCAACCCTGCCCCCTGTAAAGACTCCATCCCCTACTCCCAATTCCTCCGCCTACGCCGCATCTGCTCCCAGGATGAGACATTCCACACCAGGGCATCGGAAATGTCCTCGTTCTTCAGGGAACGGGGATTCCCCTCCGCCACCATAGATGAGGCTCGCACCATGGTCTCATCCATACCCCGCAACACTGCTCTCTCTCCCCATCCCCGCACTCGCAACAAGGGCAGAGTCCCCCTAGTCCTCACCTTTCACCCCACCAGCCGGCAAATACAACAAATAATCCTCCGCCATTTCCGCCACCTCCAACGTGACCCCACCACTCGCCACATCTTCCCATCTCCCCCTATGTCTGCCTTCCGCAAAGACCGCTCCCTCCGCAACTCCCTTGTCAATTCTTCCCTTCCCTCCCGTACCACCCCCTCCCCGGGCACTTTCCGTTGCAACCGCAAGAAATGCAACACCTGTCCCTTCACCTCCCCCCTCGACTCCATTCAAGGACCCAAGCAGTCGTTCCAGGTGCGACAAAGGTTCACCTGTATCTCCTCCAACCTCATCTACTGCATCCGCTGCTCTAGATGTCAGCTGATTTACATCGGGGAGACTAAGCGGAGGTTGGGCGATCGTTTCGCCGAACACCTCCGCTCAGTCCGCAATAACCTACCTGAACTCCCGGTGGCTCAGCACTTCAACTCCCCCTCCCATTCCCAATCCGACCTCTCTGTCCTGGGTCTCCTCCATTGCCAGAGTGAGCAACACCGGAAATTGGAGGAACAGCACCTCATATTCCGCCTGGGTTGCTTGCGTCTGGATGGCATGAGCGTTGAATTCTCTCAGTTTTGCTATCCCTTGCTGTCTCCTCCCCTTCCTTAACCCTCGAGCTGTCTCCTCCCATCCCCCCGCCCTCTGGCTCCTCCTCCCTTTTTCCTTCCTTCTCCCCCCCACCCCCCCATCAGTCTGAAGAAGGGTTTCGGCCCGAAACGTCGCCTATTTCCTTCGCTCCATAGATGCTGCTGCGCCCGCTGAGTTTCTCCAGCATTTTTGTGTACCCCCTCCACACACATCTGGATCTCCTGCCATCAGGCAAGAGATACCGTAGCATCAAAGCCCGGACTACAAGACTGCTAAACAGCTTCCTGCCACAGGCTGTGAGGCTGCTAAACAGTCACTCTGTACTCACAGTCACCTGATTCTGCGGCTTTGCACCGACATTTTAATAACTCTGGCACTGGCTACTCAAATCAGCTGCCCTGAACATTTTAATGACTGGTTTACTGTATTTTAATGTTGCTGTTTTACCTGCTTTTAACTATTTATACTGTTTCATCAGGGACTGGATTGTTTTTTATTGTTATTATGTGTGAAATGTTTTAAGTTTCATGTGCGATGCTCCGGTATTCCCTGGCAAACGTCTTCTCATTTTGCACTGTGCAACTGTTGCTTTGCAAGATGACAATAAAGGTTGATTTGATTTGATTTGGCTGATCATCCAACTCAGTATCCTGTACCTGCCTTCTCTCCATACCCCCTGATCCCTTTAGCCACATCTAACTCCCTCTTAAATATAGCCAATGAACTGGCCTCAACTACCTTCTGTGGCAGAGAATTCCAGAGATTCACCACTCTCAGTGTGAATTTTTTTTTCTCATCTCAATGCAGCAAGACAATGATCCCAAACATACTGTTAAAGCAATAAAGGAGCTTTTCAAAGCTAGAAAATGGTCAATTCTTGAGTGGCCAAGTCAATCACCTGATTTGAACCCAATTGATCATGCCTTTTATGAGCTGAAGAGAAAACTGAAGGGGACTAGCCCCCAAAGCAAGCATAAGCTAAAGATGGCTGCAATACAGGCCTGGCAGAGCATCACCAGAGAAGACACCCAGCAACTGGTGATGTCCGTGAATCACAGACTTCAAGCAGTCATTGCATGCAAAGGATATGCTACAAAATACTAAACATGACTACTTTCATTTACATGACATTGCTGTGTCCCAAACATTATGGTGCCCTGAAATGCGGGCACCATGTATAAACACAGCTGTAATTTCTACATGGTGAAACCAAAATGTATAAAAAATAATTTAAATCATAAATCAAAATCAATAATTAAAATCATTGTCATTAAAATCTGACAATGTGCACTTTAACCACATGTGATTTTTTTTTTTCTATTATAAATCTCAAATTGTTGAGTAAAGAGGCAAATAAATAAATGATGGGTCTTTGTCCCAAACATTATGGTGGGCACTGTAACTCCCATTTTCCAGCCCATGAATGGGAATATAATCTGGAACATCGGCCCTCCATTGTTATTATAGAACATCTGTATATCCTGGATTGCATGAAGAGTTCAGTCCAACATTGTTTCTCGTCTCATAACTTAGCCTTCTGTCTTTGCAATTTGAGCATTTCAGTGTTGCATGCAAACATTTCCAATCACCTCCCCAAGTGAGGAGTAACCAGTAGTTGCAGCACTCATGTGCTTTCATACTCACTGAAGTTTAGATTGAAATTGAAGAAACTGGCAAGAAGCTATTAGCTTTTGCAGAGTGTGATGCTTTTCAACTCAACAGACTGGAGTTGAATCATGGTTTCAAAAGTGCAAAGCCAGAGCTTTAATGTACTTCACCTTGTACGAAAGAGCCCATGCGCTGGCTTTATTGGCATCAACTGATGAAAGAAATCAGCAGGATGCTGCACCTTTTAATTAAATTGGTATTTGCTGTTCTTTATGAGCCCTATTGTTCTTTAGTAACTTGTCAGTTTCTCTGTTGAACTAAATTAAGGCGCATGTTGCAATCAAAAGCGCTTGAACATAGTATTTTATTATTGGAGCCCTTGTATCATGTAGCTGTCCAAACAGTACCCTACATACTGTGTCTTGAGCAGTTAGGTAATTTACTGGTATAATACCTTTGTCTAATCACAGGAAAAGTAATGTTGACCAACTGGCCACCATCATTGATGTCACTTGTTAAATATTTAGATTTCGGTTTATTGCTATTCTTCATGTAGGAGGCTATAGACACACTGGTCCTTCCCAGTTAACTGTGGGATAAATTGGAGATAAGTGGTCTTGTCTGACTTTGCGTTCTTTCAGACGGACGATGATGTGACATCTTCAACTGCGGTATAAAATGGATGGCGTTTGATCTGCTGGCAATGGTACATTCATTTCACCTTTTCCTTCATGTTGAAGCTAGTGGTAAATAATTGTGATGAGAATCCTTCCCCTTCCAGTCTTCTTTCTATTGAAAGTGTAGAGATAATCCAGGCTGAACATTGAATCGGAATTAATGCAAAGTAGGTGATCTTGCATCTGGTACCTGTTCTACTACTTCACCTCAGCAGAACTGAAAACAGAGCGGAGGGCACCATTGTCTTCGACAATGATATTGACCTCTTTATCGAGCCAAACTTTCACTACTCTCATTTATTTCTTTAGTCAAATGATTTTTATTTCCTAGAGTTCGTGTGCAAGAGTTCTTACTACATGGTATTACATTAGAAAAATTGTGTTTTGACATTAAGTATTCACTCAATTCCAATTTTAGTTTGTTCTAGAAAGCTGCAAAATAAACAGCATACCCGCTCAACTTTGACACACCATTAGTAATATATTTTAGTTGTGTTGAGCACTGACAACAGATTGTCATGGCAGCTGTTTGTGTGCAGCATTCCTGCACGGAGGCATTTCTGCCTACAGCTGTTAAATTGATCACTAGGACTACATTTAAGACAAAAGCCTCATTAACTGCTTCCTGGAATAGGACTTCTCTCAGATTTGGAAAGGGAAAGTGATGGTTCAATAACAAAAGATTGTGGGGTTATATTTTTCTCTGGTAGACAAAAATGCTGGAGAAACTCAGCGGGTGAGGCAGCATCTGTGGAGCGAAGGAAATAGGCAACGTTTCGGGCCGAAACCCTTCTTCATACTGAGTCTGAAGAAGGGTTTCAACGCGAAACGTTGCCTATTTCCTTCGTTCCATAGATGCTGCCTTACCCGCTGAGTTTCTCCAGCATTTTTTGTCTATCATCGATTTTCCAGCATCTGCAGTTCCTTCTTAAACATTATATTTTTCTCTATTGTTCAAAAATAAGGTTTCCTACTAGCGGCTAACTCCCCATTTATCTTAAATGTGTTACAAAGTGAAGTCATTGATTAATACTACCAGTGGTAATTCTTGCCCTTTGATCAAGCACATCAGAATTCCTATTTAAAGAAATAATGGAGTTTACTTTTATTTAATAAAGCAGATAAATCAAATAATCTTTCCAAGATTGTAAAGCCATACAATGGTCAGTGAAGGTAGACAAAAATGCTGGAGAAACTAAACGGGTGACCATACAATGGTCAGTGATCTCTTTTAGATATGGAGCTCACTTGGGCAGCAAACAACTATTGGATGATCATGCCCCTTGTATACTGATGAATTTTTCAAAGTATTCTGTGGATGTATTATTATTTTATTATATAATGTCTACTATTATTAGCATTACCTTTCTTGCTATATGGCTGGCAAATATATATCTTTGGTAACAGCTTCTCCTGAGCTGCTGTTTTACAACTATATTCTTGCCTGACCTTTAGGTTATTTTTATGTTGTAATACTCCTTTTGTGTCTCCTCTTGTACCTTTGCTCAAGTTTGCTGTTCTCTCACATGAACGGATTATTTAATCTTTCCATCATGCAATTTAGAAGCAAGCAGCGAAATGGCCTTCAAGTCATTCCCCCACCCCTCAAAAATAAGTAGTTGCTTTATGCAATTTTGTGAGAAGAGTTAAAGGCCAATTGTTGTGCGATTCGTGCACTGCTTCCTTTAAGATACCTCACATTTTGTCAGAAGATGTCAAAACGTTAAAATATATCAAAACATAATGATGTGCTCCCAGGTAATACTGGGCAGAATGCCATGGAGGCAGTAGAGCCTGCTGCTATCTTAATGCTCTCACTTGGATTTTCCTCCCTGGCTTGCAGGGGCCATCAACAGCTATTTCCCCCCAAATGCACTTCAAATGAAGCAAGCAGGAGAGCAGAGGTTTATGTCTCCAGAAGATTTGTCACCCATCTGCCCCATCATCAGAGCAGCACAGTGGCGTTGTGAACATGTGCTGCTGCTTAGCACTGTTGTTGACAACTTCCATCTCTGTTGATGAATGAAAGTGGATGGACTAAACAATTATTAGTTGGATTGGACTTGTGTTTCTTCTGGTCCATCAGTTTGGAGTTCAAAATCAAGGTAATATGGATAATAGATTTGTCATTTAAGCAGGGAAGGAGAGATAATGCTAGAAATTGTAGGCCAGTGAACTTCTCATTACTGGCATGGTAGCTATTTGAGATCGCTACTTTGGGATAGGATTTATTTGCATTTGGAAAAGGCTTTTTGGGGACAGTCAGCATGGGTTTGTTCACAGGGTGGGGAGAGAGAGAGAGAAAGGGAGGAGAGATTATTGTGGAGAGAGAGAGTGACAGAAGGTGATCGATGAGGGTAGGGCAGTGGATGGCGTTTACATGGATTTTAGTGCGGCATTTGATGAAGTACCTCATGGTAGGCTGATCCAGAAGATTAAGATGCATGGGATCAATGGCAACTTTGTCGGTTGTATTCAGAACCGATTTGCTGAAAGAAGACAAAGGGTTTGGTGGAAGCTGTTACTCTGTCTGGTGTTGTGTGACCAGTGGCATTCGGCAGGAATCTGTGCCGGGAGATCTCTTGTTTGCAATATATATAAATGACTTGGATGTAAATAGAATGGTTTGCCGACAACAGCAAAATTAGAGTTGCAGACAGTGAGGAAGCCAGTTACAGGATATACTGGGATATAGATCAGTTACAATTATGTGTGGAGAAAAAGTGTAAATGGAGGTTAACCTGAGCAAGTGTGCGGTATTGCCCTGAGGGAGGATGAATGTAAAGGGAACGAAAGTACAGTTTATGGCAAGATCATCGACAGCATTGATGCACAGCGGATGTTGGGGTCCATAGTGCTCTAAAAGTGGTAACGCATGTAGATAAAATGGTAAAGACAGTTATGCTTAACTTCACTGGTCAGGGCTTTAAAGAAAAACCCCACAATAAACTTTATTCAGGATAAAAAATATGTACAAATTAAAAGCCACACAAAATTCCCTCAGCATTCTACATGGCGATCCATACATTTGTTTACATTATATTTGGTAGTGTCGCCAAAAACCATAATTATACCCGGCACCCTTGCCTCTCATGTAGTTTCCTAGGATGTATAATCCTTCCCTCGTTTGAGGCGCGCCTCCACCACACTCTGCCCTCCAATGTCCAGCAGCGAAAGGACCCTAGACCGTGGTCCTCCCCCACAGGGCCTTTGTGTTGGCTACATTCCTCAGCACGTGCAGTCTGGAGAGGATCCGTCGGCAACATTCCCCGACGGACATCTCGCTTTGCTGGGAGGTCAACAAGGGCCGACCAAAGAGCGTCTTTCACCGAGTTGATGACCCTGCAGCAGATTTTGTTAACAACCACATCCTTTATCCTTTTCATACGCATTTATTGTCCATTTGACCTGCTGTTGTTTTTCCAGTTCTTTGTGATTGCTACTATGGTTGGACAGAGAAGAGACAAATCGGAATTAGATCAGGTTTCCTACGACTCTAATGCATTTAGATTTTGGGTTATCACCTGCAGTGATAATTTTGCAACTGTCATGGACAGATTGGTGCCCCAATTACGAAGGCAACAGAATCTTGAATCTTTTTCTTTGTACTTTGACTCTGTCACACGTAACAATGGCAAAAAATCGACCACCAGTTAAGTTGCTCAGAAATATTGTGTAGGAAGGAACTGCAGATGCTGGTTTAAACCGAAGTTAGACACAAAAAGCTGGAATAACTCAGCGGGACAGGCGGCATCTCTGGAGAGAAGGAATGTGTGAAAACCAGCATCTGAAGTTCCTTCCTGTGCATTTCGTCTGCTCCACTGCAAAATCTCCTGAGGGCATGTCTACTTTGAAGAGGTTCTCCTCTCTTCAATGAGAGTTCCACAACACCAAGTCTGAAGAAGGGTCTCGACCTGAAATGTCACCCATTCCTTCTCTCCAGAGATGCTGCCTGTCTGACTTAGTTACTCCAGCTTTTTGTGCCTATGCTCAGAAATATTGCTCAGTACATGACTGAATACAGAGTCACATATCTCGGGTTCATCTGATGCAAACCGCAGCAATTTATTGTCTTTTAATACTTAGCATTGACCCTCAATTTATCTGCTGTTTATACTTGTGAGGGAAAGTTGTAGTTTGGACTTTGCATGTTATAATTATTCAAGATTCAAGAGAGTTTATTGTCATGGGTCCCAGATAGGACAATGAAATTCTTACTTTGCTTCAGCATAATATGTAGGCATGAATACAGAACAGATCAGTGTGTCCATATACCATTATATAAATATATACACATATGAATAAATAGACTGATAAGGTGCAAATAAACAGATAATGGTCTATTAATGTTCAGAGTTTTGTTTCATTTGAGTTCAATAGCCTGATGGCTGTGGGGAAGTAGCTATTCCTGAACCTGAACGTTGCAGTCTTCAGGCTCTTGTACCTTCTACCTGAAGGTAGCGGGGAGATGAGTGTGGCCAGGATGATGTGGGTCCTTGATGATGCTGCCAGCGTTTTTGAGGCAGCGACTGCGATAGATCTCCTCGATGGTAGGGAGGTCAGAGCCGATGATGGACTGGGCAGTGTTTACTACTTTTTGTAGTCTTTTCCGTTCCTGGGCGCTCAAGTTGCTGAACCAAGCCACGATGCAACCGGTCAGCATGCTCTCTACTGTGCACCTGTAGAAGTTAGAAAGTCCTCCTTGACATACCGACTCTCCGTAATCTTCCCAAGTAGTAGAGGCGCTGATGTGCCTTCTTTATAATTGCATCAGTGTTCTCGGACCAGGAGAGATCTTCAGAAATATGCTCGCCCAGGAATTCGAAGCTCTTGACCCTCTCTACCATCGACCCATTGATATAAACGGGACTGTGGGTCCCCATCCTACCCCTTCCAAAGCCCACAATCAGTTCATTGGTTTTGCTGGTGTTGAGGGTCAGGTTATTGTGCTGGCACCATATGGTCAGTCGGTCAATCTCTCTTCTATACTCCGACTCGTCCCCATCAATGATACATCCCACAACAGTGGTGTCGTCAACGAACTTGATGATGGAGTTCGCACTATGACCGGCTACGCAGTCATGAGTATAGAGTGAGTACAGCAGGGGGCTGAGCACGCAGCCTTGAGGTGCTCCCGTGCTGATTGTTATCGAGGCTGATACATTTCCACCAATATGAACAGTCTGTGGTCTGTGAATGAGGAACTTGAGGATGCAATTGCAGAGGGATGCGCAGAGAGTTTGGTAACCAGCTTGGAGGGGATGATTGTATTAAATGCCGAGCTGTAATCAATGAATAACAGCCGGACATAATGTGTTTTTGTTGTCCAAGTGGTCCAGAGCTGAGTGGAGAGCCAGCGAGATCGCATCCACCGTTGATCTGTTGTGGCGGTAGGCATTAGAATTATTAATTGATGGTATTTTTGTCCAGTAGAATGTGATTCTTGCCTTTCTCATGTTTTTATAAAAAGGAAAACGTTTGCAATAGTTTAATCTATTGGCATAATGATGGTATCTTTATCGCACTACTGTACCTTTCAATTCCATTGGAGACAGATATTTCACTGTCATTGAAAAGGTTAACGGAGTGATTTCTAACTGACATAAAAATGATCAGGAATTTAATGCCTAATGAATAAGAAGATCAGAAGACTACTTGTAGCACAGTCTTTTGAATGAACAGCAGGTTTTAGTTTCACTGTGCAGCTGTATGAATTTATATCAAGTTCTGAACTTTGTTTGGGTAATTGTTTTTTCCTTTTTAAACCAAGGAGTGATACAGAGCAAAGGTTCAAAGAAATATGTACATTAGCATTGTGATTAAGTATGTCGAGTGTCTGTGCAACGTGACCATTAGAACAATTATGTAATGAGGGGATATATTTTGCAGTGATTCTGGTTGAAAAATAAACATTGGACAGTACACCAGAAGAACATCAAGGCATTTCTTTGCGTAATGTTGCAGGAGTTTCATGCATGCTTGAGGGCAAAAGTAACTTTGGTTGGCACCCAATCTGATAAAATATTGTTACAGGAAGCTGCGGTCATCGGGTATTGTGTTCTTTTAATTGTATGGCTGCATGATAACTCAAATATCACATTTTTTCACCCAGATAGTTGTGAATCTGTGGAATTCTCTGCCTCGGAAGACAGTGGAGACCGATTCTCTGGATGCTTTCAAGAGAGAGTTTTTTGGATTTATTATGCTTAAAGTAATGGCCCCCTTCCTGTAGCAAAGCCATGTGAGTTTATTAGTTATCTCTTTGAGAGTAGTTCAGCTGATTATAGGGTGTTGTGATGATAACTTTGGAAGAGTTTCCCACTCAACATTCTGCTGTGACAGCTGGAACAGAGTGAGAAGGTCAGCTTAAATGGCAAGAAAGCTCCGAACACAGTGGAAAACCTAAATTATGCATTAGAAATTATCTTAATACAGACCCATTGAAAAAAAAGCTTGAAGATACCTAATTTAACTTTAGCTGTAATAATTAGTTTCTCTGATGTGCCTAATGTTTTTACAGCTGCCTTTGAAGGGGCAGTCACCAGCTGACATTTAAAGGCAGCTTTAGTAGTTACCTGATGCATTCCAGGCCATATGATGTGATAAAAGTAGTTTAAGATTTGGCCCACACCATGTTTTATCAATCAGTGAATTATCACATATCAGCTTACACTTTAGCACTCTGTAACATCACATAAGGCTATTAGTGGTCTTTTGGAAAGACAAAAATGTATTGTTGTCAACCTGGAACATTTGATACTGGCGACCTTGACATAGAATTAAATGGCAGGGAAACAAATCGCCTCATAACAAAATATTTTAAAATATTTGATGATACTTTCTTTAATTTATTGGGTTTCTTTTGGTATGAAGAAACATGTAATTTCCATTTGAACACAGCATGTTTATAGATTGAACCATTTGTGGCTGGTGCTGGAGTTAAACAAGATATATGACTCTGAATCTGAGACTCCCGAGTCTGAAGAAGGGTTTCGGCCCGAAACGTCGCCTATTTCCTTCGCTCCATAGATGCTGCTGCACCCGCTGAGTTTCCCCAGCAATTTTGTGTACCTAAGATATATGACTCAGCAGTTTGAGCTACTTTTCAATTTTCGAAGTTGATAACTAATGCACCAAAGCTAGATCACAGGACCAGTCATTGAACACTGACACATTAATAATGACTAATCATTTGAAATAAAATAAATGTTCTGCATATTTATACTTTTTAGAATATTTAGCATTAGATATTCTTTGTTGCTTGAAGCACACTGATTATGTTTTCAAGATTTAGATATGGGAAGATTAAATATTTAAGTCATTTGGCTGAATTTCATTCGCTAAAGAAAAATGCAGTTTGTCATTTGATACGAGTGGTATCTGTTTACATGTATGGACTATAATTTGCTCCCACCAAACTCAACAAGGCATTGACAGACCCTTCAGATAAAGTCTGTTTTCTTTCAAGACTGTGAACACTTCCCTCCTGCGGATTACTTTCATTTGAAGCCTGACAATTAATTGAATGTGTAGTTTTTAGACTGACCAGCATGTGATGGTGGCAGACATCACTTTACCAGGATGGAGGTGGTTGAATTGAATTGAATTGAATTGAATTCAATGAATATGCAGATCCATGTTATGACCCTGCAAGTGTGGGCAATACAATTAATCTGATGCTAAAGCATTCATAACCATCTTCATTTGGAAGTGGCAGGTGGACCATCCTTCTCCTGAAGATCCACTGTCATACCTGTCAATATTTATCCAATTTTATATCTACTTGATGGCATGTAGCAGTTGAACATACTGGGTCAATGCTGTGGAACCCGGCATGTGATTCACAAAGGTGTTTATGTGGAGATTTCACACTGATGCCACCTGGAAGGCCGGCAAGCAGACTGGCTGTGGGAGGCAGTGCGCTGCCCCGACGGTGGTGTAGGCTGCTGGAGGCCCTGCAACAACCTGGGGCTCAGCTGACCGGGGGCCGACCGGGGTCGAGCACGTGGCCTACAGCGGTGGAGTAGAGGTGGAATACACTAACTGCCAAGCTTAGCCAGGCTGTCCCTGCAATGCCGTCAAGACAACAAGCTTTCATGATCAGATCAAGATCCCTGCACTTACAACAACTGGGACTTGAAAATGGGGCCAATAGGGACTCTGTCACGAGATTGATCCCTGGGATGGCGGGACTGTCATATGAGGAAAGATTGAAAAGACGAGGCTTGTATTCACTGGAGTTTAGAAGGATGAGGGGGATCTTATAGAAACATATACAATTATTAATGGACTGGACAAGCTAGATGCAGGAAAAATGTTCCCAATGTTGGGCATCCAGAACCAGAACCAGTCTTAGAATAAAGGGGAGGTCATTTAAGACTGAGGTGAGAAAAAACTTTTTCACCCAGAGAGTTGTGAATTTATGGAATTCGCTGCCACAGAGGGCAGTGGAGGCCAAATCACTGGATGGATTTAAGAGAGAGTTAGATAGAGCTCTAGGGGCTAGTGGAGTCAAGGGATATGGGGAGAAGGCAGGCACGGGTTATTGTAGGGGACAATCAGCCATGATCACAATGAATGGCGGTGCTGGCTCGAAGGGCCGAATGGCCTCCTCCTGCACCTATTTTCTATGTTTCTATATATACTATCTCAGTGTACTACTACTATAGAGTTAAAGGGAAAGAAAGTAAAGGGATGGTTAATGACCCCAGAATTAACGGGAAAGGAAGCTCACAAAGGGATAGGAGAGTATGGCCAAGTGTAATAGGGATCGATGTGAAAGGTGAGATGCGTAAGGAATTAAAAGTATTGTATATGAATGCACGAAGTATAAGAAGTAAACTAGATGAGCTTGAGGCTCAGTTAGTGGTTGGTTGATATGACATTGTGGGGATTACTGAGACGTGGCTGCAGGAGGATCGGGCCTGGGAACTTAATATTCAGGGTTATACATCCTATAGAAAGGACAGGCAAGTGGGGAGAGGAGGGGGGGTAGCTCTGCTGGTGAGGGATGGAATTCAGTCCCTTGCGAGGGAAGACATAGGGACTAACGAGGTAGAGTCACTGTGGATTGAGTTGAGGAATTGTAAAGGCAAGAAGCCACTAATTGGTGTTATCTACAGACCCCCAAATAGTAGCCGGGATGTAGGGTATATGTTGCAGCAGGAGTTAAAACTGGCATGTAACAAAGGTAATGCCTTTGGGGGATTTCAATATGCAGGTAGACTGGGAAAATCAGGTTGGTTCAGGACCCCAAGAAAGAGAGTTTGTAGAATGCCTCCGAGATGGATTCTTAGAGCAGCTTGTAATGGAGACGACCAGAGAAAAGACAATTCTGGATTTAGTGTTGTCCAATGATCCAGATATGATTAGAGAACTCGAGGTAAAGGAACCGCTTGGAGGTAGTGGTCATAATATGATTAGTTTTAATCTGCAATTTGAGAAGGAGAACGTTAAATGGGAAGTGGCAGTGATGTAGTTGAACAAAGGGGACTATGAAGGCATGAGAGGGGAGCTGGCCAAAGTAGACTGGAAAGGGATCCTAGCAGGAATGACAGTGGAACAGCAATGGCAGGAATTTCTGGGCACAATCCGGAAGACGCAGGATCATTTCATTCCAAAAAGGAAGAAAGATTCTAAGGGGAGTAGGAGGCAACCTTGGCTGACAAGAGAAGTTAGGGATAGAATAAAACTAAAAGAAAAGATGTATAACACAGCAAAGAGTAGCCGGAAGCCAGAGAATTGGGAAACTTTCATAGGACAACCGAAGGAAACAAAACGGGCAATACGGGCTGAAGAGATGAAGTACGAGGGGAAGCTGGCCAGGAATATAAAGAAGGACAGTAAAAGCTTTAGTTATGTTAAGGGAAAAAGAGTAGCAAAGTCAAATGTTGTTCCCTTGAAGGCAGACATGGGTGAAAGTATTATAGGCAACAAGGAAATGGCAGAAGAGTTGAACAGGTACTTCGGATCTGTCTTCACTAAGGAAGATACAAAACAATCTCCCAGAAGTACTGGAGGCCAGAGGATCTAAGGGGGTCGAGGAACTGAAATAAATTTTCATTAGGCGAGAGATAGTATTGGGTAGGCTAATGGGACTGAAGGATGATAAATCCCCTGGGCCTGATGGTCTGCATCCCAGGGTCCTCAGGGAGCTGGCTCTAGAAATAGTGGATGCATTGGTGATCATTTTCCAATGTTCAATAGATTCAGGATCAGTTCCTGTGGACTGGAGGATAGCTAATGTTATCCTACTTTTCAAGAAAGGAGTGAGAGAGAAAACGGGGAATTGCAGACCAGTTAGCCTGACTTCGGTGGTGGGAAAGATGCTGGAGTCAATTATTAAAGAGGTAATAATGGAGCATTTGGATAGCAGTAAAAGGATTAGTCCAAGTCAACATGGATTTATGAAAGGGAAATCATGCTTGACTAATCTTCTGGAATTTTTTGAGGATGTAAAATGGATGAAGGGGTGCCAGTGGTTGTAGTGTACCAAGACTTTCAGAAATCCTTTGATAAGGTCCCGCACGGGACACTGGTGACTAAAATTAGAGCACATGGTATTGGGGGTAGGGTGTTGACAGGGATAGAAAATTGGTTGGCAGACCGGAAGCAAAGAGTAGGAGTGAACGGGTCCTTTTCAGAATGGCAGGCAGTGGCGAGTGGAGTGCCGCAAGGCTCGGTGTTGGGGCCGCAACCGTTTACCATATATATTAATGATTTGGAAGAGGGAATTAGGAGCAACACTAGAAAGTTTGCGGATGACACAAAGCTGGGTGGCAGTGTGAACTGTGAAGAGGATGTTAGGAGGTTGCAAGGTGACCTGGACAGATGCAGTCTCGGGTAGAGACTGATGTCGGGAAACTCATGTCGTAGTAGGTTCAACCAGTCCCGACCCGGGGTCCGATCCCCCCGATGCGGAAGCTTGAACGCCGCGACGTAGAGGGCCCGACCGCCGGCTACGGGAGCCAAGTTTGTCCTGTCAACTGAAGGCTCGAGGCCCCCGACCATGGGAGGACAAAGAAGGGAAGAGATTGAACGTTTTTTCGCCTACCATTACAGTGAGGAATATGGAGGTGGATGTTTATGTTAAAATGTGTTTTGTGTGTTTTGGTTTATACTGGTATGACTGTATGGTAAATCAAATTCCTCGAATGTTGCAAAACATACTTGGCTAATAAAGTATGATTATGATTAGAGGACTTGTGGCATCCAGCAACCATAATGTCATCAAGGTTGTTGAGCAGCCAATTTCATTGAAATTTCCTGCCTGTGAAAATTATTCAAAGTAATATTTTCAATTATTAAGCACTGTGTTGCCGAGCGTAAATTGAAATTTTAAACATTCCCATAAGTTTCAGGTCGAACAAAAACAAAGATTTTCAAGAACAGAAAGCACTATTGTGGTACAATATATCTTAGCATTTTGATCAGAACACTCACCACCCACATAATTGGTGTTTTAGAGTTAGTTTGCTAACCTATAATTATTGCACACCATCTCATGCAACAATGTCGAATGATTTCAATGTTTTTAGTCAGAATGGTATGATTTGTCAATTCAGTGATGTTTGAAAAATGCATGAGAAAATGTTTCAATGCAGTCAAGGCTACAAGACATAGCTTCCTTTTAAAATGGTGATTGTATACACACTTGACTCCCATAACATGTGATCCTGCAGAAACAGATCAGCTTAAAAACTGTGCATTCCCCTGAAAATAGTCCACCGTGAGGAGAACAAGAAATCAGTGAAAGAGGAAGTTAGCAGTAAAATCGATGAAATCATCATGTTCTGTTTGGGTGCTGTTCGTGGTTAAGTTGATTAAAATCAACGATTTAATGGTAAAGGGCCTCGACCTGTTACGTCGACTATACATGTCCTCCAGAGATGCTGCTTGATGGTTGAGTTACACCAGCACTTTGTGTTTTATGCAAGAAATTGATGAGCAGCTACTCTATGTTGTGTTCATCTGCACTTGGGTGAACTCCAAGCTGCAGTCAGTTTGGTGAATGCTGACAGATTTGACACTGCAATGCCTGGATTGATATTTGTGAATTGTACTGTTGATTCTAATCCTTTGCAATTCTCATGAGACAATGTACATTTCACCAATCATTATGGTAGTTGACAGTTGATATTGTGTGGTCTTGTATTCTTTATTCGAAGCCTTTAACTTGTGAAGGGAAGCACCCACAAGGAAGGAACTGAGTAAAGTAGAATGAAAACCATTGGCTGATAAAGGAAATAAGACATAAAATCAAAACAAGAAAGCCAGAGTGAAAGAAAAAGAAACGAGAATACATCAATACTCTTACCACCTCAAGGAATGTATGAGAGAGAAATTATGAGCGAATCCCACTTTTCCTTTTTTTTGTCCATTGAGCAAAAAACAAAGTACTGGAGGAACTCAGCGGGTTGGTAGGCAGCATATGTGGAGGGAATAGACAGACAAATATTTGACTTTACTTTTTCAACAAAAAATGTAACAAATATATTTCAACTTTTGGTGGTTACTTTGAGAAATTTCTTATCAGCATTACATGTATAAATATTGTGAACCAAGCTGCTGAAAATTTGAGTATTTTACAATGTTTTTGCATCCTCTTCAAATGTTGGATGTTATTTAATTGAAACAATTGAATTCTAAAAGTTATTGCAGATGATGCAAACCTGAAATAAAACAAAAACATATTGCATGCTTTCGAAGGGTCATTTTCATTTATATCAGGTTTACTGTTCAGGTCAATGTCCGTATTAAAACCAAAGCTCATTTAAAAGGAATCATAAGCTGGGAAATAGCTAGATATACAGGTAAAAAGAGGCAAATTAAAATAGTCAAATAAAATAATTTCTTCAAGATGAGCAAGAATGGATTCCTGCAAGAGTTAACTGGAGCATTCCTAAATGTATTAAAAATGTGTGTTATTAGACACTATTTTCTTGGAATTGCGAAGAAAATATGTCACTTTGTTCCTTGGACTATTAATTTTGTTTGTCTCTGGCTTATTTTCTCTTCACAGTTTATTTTCTCATCTGCAATGTCTCAATTTTTTGCCTCTGAATGTTGTCTTTATACCCACTCTTATCCTATCCACATCTAAAAGGATTTTAAAAGATAGGGTGCCATGAGAACGGGTGGAAGGAAATGATGATTACATATCAGGAGATAGCATCAGCCTTTGATGTCAAGGCCGGCAGAGGTTGGCATTGTCACCTCGGCAATCTGAAGTGGAACACTGTCTGCAGTCACACCTGTTGTAAAGGAGAACAATTATGTTCAACCTGTGAGAAAAAGAATGAAGACTAAAGGTCTCAGGAAGAATTAGAAGCAAACAAATAATTATGACTGGAATAAAGGTGATGGAATTTATTTATAACTTCCAACACAATAGTGGGGCTCCAGAAAATCAGCTGACATCAGCAGTTAGCTATCTTTAATAACTGGTGTTGCAACCCAAAGGCTATCTTAAAATAACTGGCAAGATCATGGAAGTCAATGCATGAATTCTGGAAGTAGATATTTCTGAAGAGGACAAAGTACATCAACTTTTAGGCATGCATGTTTTAAGATTGCACATCTGACACCAGCCTCAAGATGACAAGTGGTGGCTTGAACCGTGAAGAAGACAGGTTGCCTGGCGTTGCTGTCATTTCTGAAAGGAAGAACCTTGATCAGGGAGAAGCTACTTTCTAACCAGCAAACACCAACTGGGATACGTGTAATCAGAAACTGTTGGGAAATCATCGTTGAAGTGTAAGATAATGTACGACATTACTTCACAAATTGTGCTTTATTGCTGCATTATTGAAGTGACTGCTGCAGAAAAGTTCTCAATTGTTTATCACAAATGCATACTCGATCAGTGTCGATTCAGATTTATCAATCGGACCTTCAAAATTGCTTCAAAATTATGAAAAACATTGTCAATGTCTTTTTTGTAAAAGCAAATATCATTCTCCTTTTGTTAGTAGCTGCTCTTTGATCTGCTTTCAGCAGCAGCAGAAGCCTAAGTGAGTTAATAAATTTATTTTCTACTCGGTAAAGTAAATTTGTCCCGTTTTCCCAACCCGAAACAATGCGGATTCCCAGTGGGATGCCAACATTTCTAAATCCTGTCACGGATTTAAGCAAGTTAACTGCAGAGCAAGAGTTCAATAATCTTGGGGGTTAAGAGGCATTTTTTTGTAGTTGAAAGGAATTTTAAAATGTTCCCATGTGATTCAACCCAAAAACAGAGGTGGTATTCATTTGAGATTATGGTGAGATAACGATGTAAATTCAGGCGTTTAAGAAGGAACTGCAGATGCTGGAAAATCGAAGATACACAAAAAAGCTGGAGAAACTCAGCGGGTGCAGCAGCATCTATGGAGCGAAGGAAATGGGCAACGTTTCGGGCCGAAACCCTTCTTCAGACTGATCGGGGGTGGGGGTGGGGGGGCGGGGACAAGAAAGATGTAAATTCAGGCAGTTGACAAATTTAAAAAACAACCAGAGATAGAGGGTTAGACATTTGATTTATTCTCAAAGAAGAAACTGAAGCCCTCTGTAAGTTGCAAAACACATTATCCCACCAAACCTTTTTGTTTAAGATATACATTATAAATTCAATAGATGAATTTGATTTGGATGCATTAAGTAGAAATGGGCTGATATCCATTGAAATTTGTGGGATTTAACTTGATTTGGCATTATTATAGTGTATGACTGCACTGCACGGATAAATCACTTATTTATATGCAAAATTTGTAGACTTGGAAGCTGTTCCTACTGATAACCACTTTAGCTCATTTATTGCCGGATCACTTTGTCAGGATAAAGGAGAAGAGGTGAAGTGATGCGGTTCTTTTAACTTCCAGGAGAATTATAGATTTTCATGTCAAGAAAGCACAGCAATGTTTGGGTGGTCGCTGGCCTGGTTGTGGGCAGTCTACCTACAATTTAATTTTGATCAGGAATTAGTAGTTGCGTATGGAATGTGAATAATGTAGTTTTGCAATAATTGTCTAGGTGACTTACTAAAAAAAATAAAACTGTACAACCATCTCTAGGTAACTAATGGGTTTCATTTTTCAGATGCCCATGTCTGATTTTGTCTGAGAATGAGAAAATATGCGATTTACCCTCTGGTAGCCATACCTCTGCAGTTTCGTCATGAATCAAAAATACATGTCTGAAAAGCAAGCACAATTGCTAAAAGTGGGGGGAAGGGAGAGAGAGGAAGTTTGCCATTTGTAGGAACGAACATATGTACGGATATTGGTCTTTGTAAGTTAATATTATGGGAGCTTGCTCGCTTGTGTGTCCCCACAAGTTGGGTCTTTATCACCGGTTGGAGCCCTGCATAACTAAGGTGGTTTTCTTAACAATCAATTGGATCAATTGGAAAACTCTGAAGCACCAGAAGCCATCGTGAAATTAAGGGTAGCTGATGTTGTTCCAAAGGGAATTTAGGATCAACCCTTGTTTTCTACCACAAGGAGAATGTGTGATTTTTTTTTTCCCCCCACCTAAGAAACCCAGTATAAACTCACGACTGAGCAAACAGGGATTAAATTATCTCCTCCTCATGAGATACATTCCTATTGTTATTTAATTTCCTCCAACATTTCCCATGCCTTCTATCATTTCAACGGCTTTGAAAATTGTTGGGCTCTTTCATCCATCTATCTGCATTCTTGTACATTCTTGGAAAGCATTACTTGCTTACAAATAACTTTTTTTGTTTAGTTTAGTTTCGGGTACAGGCCCACGATGTATCTGCTGGATATGACTGCAGATCAAATGAAGCCACTTTAATACAACTATCATATCTGCTTCCACCACAACCCCAGGCAGCACGTTCCAGGCACCTACCACCTTCTGTGTCAAAAAAAAAAGCTTACCTGGCATATCTCCTTGAAACTCTTCCCATCTCATTTTAACGCTATGCGTTCTGGTATTTGACATTTCTATGCTAGTTTAGTTTTAGCTTTAGAGAAACAGGCCCTTTGGCCCACCGAATCTGCACTGACCAGCAATCCCCTCATATTAACGCAGTCCTAGGGATAATTCACATTTTCACCAAGCCAATTAACCACCAAAACTGTACGTCTTTAGAGTGCGGAAGGAATCCGAAGGTCTTGGCGCAAACCCATGCAGGTCATCGGGGAGAAAGTATAAACTCGGTACAGACAAGCACCCGTAGTCATGATTGAACCTGGGTCTCGGCGCTGTAAGGCAGCAACTCTACCGCTACGCCACCGTGCCAACTTGAAACAATATCTATTGATTATCAGTGGCAGAATTGTTCTCTATGAGTTGTTGCTTTGTTAATGGGTATGATAGACAGGACAAATATCTTCTTCAATCACCTTGAAGACTATTATCATATCAGCATTGGATTGTATCCTGCCAAACCATTTATACAAAGTATAATCCTGAAGCCAGTGGATTTGCAGATGGAGGTGAAAGTGGGGATGAATCATCAGTTTTAAATCGAGTTTTGCAGCTTGTGCAAAGAGAAGACAAGGAGCGGATGATTCTTGGCCAAAGACATGAAGAGTTTTCATATTAATCTTTAGATCAGTAAATAATCCATGTTTCCACAGGCAGAAGCAAAGGAATGAATCCTGTTGCTAACTGATCAGAACATGATTTCCCTTGATTCTCCGATGAAGTATTCATGAACACGAAAGGTTTAAGGTGGTCAGTGTGTGTGAATTTGAGAGTTGTGTTTTGGTTGTTTGAGAGAGAAGGGTAGTTCTTGTTCTATCATCAGTCAGAGTTGTGTCACTATCTGCCATCAGTGAAAGGTAGTAATAGTTACAAGCTGGAGTGAGGTCCAAACCAACATTGTCTAATGGGAGGGAGAGCTCTGGGATTTTTATTTTAACCCATCATATTTGGACCCTGGAATGAAATAATTATACGTGAATATACAGACATGGCATTTATAGGTTGACCTGAAGCCATTTGATGTAAAATGGAACAGAAGTCGCTGAGTAAAGCGCTCTATGCTGTGCCCAGTAATACACTTCAGCTTCAAATTCAAAGGCACAGACCTCGCATGTCCCATGTGAATTTCTTCAAATTTCTGTTTGCTGAAAAAATGAGAAGTGTGGCTTTAGTAGTACATTTTGAACAATTGGTAATTACCATACTTGAAATTCATTTCACCTGGGATCCCTGCCACTGTCAAGAAGAAGTTGCAATCATCTTACCAGATTGAGCTATGTTTAAATTCAAAACCCATCTTAATAACATAACTCTCAACAGCATTTGACTTTCTCACTCCTCAATTATTTTTAAGGGTTTTTTACCAGTGTATTTGCATTTAGAAAATAAATTTCTTAGAACATAGAACAAAGAACTGTACAGTACAAGAACAGGGCCTTCGGCTTGCAATATCCATGCCAAGCATGATGCCAAGTTAAACTAATCTGTTTTAATTACCAACATTCCCTGCATATTCATATATCTATCTGTGTATAATAATAATTAAAAAAATAAAAACCCTTTTTATTTCACTTAAAATTTGCCCCTTTCATTTTAAACTATGCCATCCAGCCTTTGACATTTCTATCCTGGAAAAAATGGTCTGACTATCTACCCTATCATAATTCTCATAATTGTATATATTCTATCAGGTTTCCGCCTCAACCTCTGATGCTCCAGAGAAAACAATTCAAATTTGTACAACCTGTCCTTCTAGCTAATACCCTTAAATCTAGGCAGCATCCTGATAACACAGAGACCCAAAGAAATGCAGATGTTGCTTCTTCAGAAGAGGACACAAATTGCTGGAGTAACTCAGCAGGTCAGGGAGCAAACATCTCTGGAGAACATGAATTGACGATATCTCAGGTCTGGTCCATTCTTAAATCTCTCGTAAACCTGTTCTGCATCCTCTCCAAAGCCTCCACATCCTACCTGCAATGGGGTGACCAGAACTGAACACAATACTCTGAATGTAGCCTAACCAAAATTTTATAAAGCTGCAGTATGGCTTCTTAACTATTATACTCAATGCCCTAACCAATGAAGGCGAGCTGGCCATCCCCCCACTTTACCACTTTGTCAACTTGTGTTGTATTTTCAGGGAGCTTGTTGATCTAGTATACAATTATAAGAACATGAAGCTGAGAGAAAGGAATTACTCCATGTATATATTGCTGGATTCTTGTATTGCCAGAGCCTGTTTTCCTATTAGAAGACATGCCGCATTTTCTGCCTTAAAACAAATAGAACATGTTTTTCCACCTTCCTAGTTAAGACAAAAGCTCTTCAAATTGAAACATTATCTCTACTTCGCTTTCCACAAATGCTGCCTCACCAGCTGAGATTTTTTTTTACCAGTAACTGCAGTTTAAAAAAATATTGGTGTTATGTCTGTCTCTAGATTCAGATATATTCACAAAGGAAAAGTTAACAGCATTTTTAAGTTCAGTTTGAAGAAGAGTCCCAACCCAAAACATCACCTTTCCATTCTCCCCATAGATGCTGCCTGACCTGCTGAGTTACTCCCAGCACTGTTTTGTTAAAGGTGAGCAGCAATCTTTTCTCCCCCCCCCCCCCCCCACACTTTCCTCAAGGCTGAAAATCGGATTTGTTCACTGGAGCTTTAAGGGCCTATCCCACTTAGGCGATTTTTTAGGCGGCTGCCGGAGACTAGGTTGTCGCCTGTATGGTTGTGAGTAGTCTCCTCAGTCACCCAAAGAGTCGTAGCATTTTTCTGGTCACCAATTGGATTTTGAAATATTCAAAACTTTTTGGCGACAGTCGGCGACCGTGGGCTTGTCGTAGCTTGTCTTTTCCTGACATAGGTGCTGTCGTAGGTTGTCGCCAGGCTGAAGCGGCCGCTCCAGAAATTTCCAAGCCGCTGAGGACTGTTCACCCGACGTCGGTGTTCCATCTTCCCGGCAGGAGGGCCTATAACATCGGGCCGCCGTTGCGGCGACTGGTTGCGGAGGCCTCAAATAAGCCCCAACCTCGGGTGGACTAAGAGGAGGAGGAGGAGGACTGGACTTTTTGGTGCCTTCCCTTACAGTGGAAAGTGTTGATTCTGCTGGGGGGGTTCATGTTGAATCCTATAGTGTATTGTGTCTTTATTTTTCTTGTTTTTTAAATTTATATGGATGTATGGTAATCTAATTTTTTTTCTCTGTAAAGCACTTTGGCTTCAACGTGATTTGATTTAAAAGTGCTATATAAATAAAAATTACATACTTATTTACTTACTTACGTAGGTCGTTGACGGTGCTGACTTCAGTGAATTCCATTGTCGCAGTCGCTAGCAGTCGCCTAAAAATTTGCCTAAGTGGGACAGGCCCATTAGTCCAGTAGCCGGTTTTACAACTATGACAGTCGCCTAAAAAATCGTCTCGTGGGACAGGCCCTTCAGACTTTACTTTAGGGTTTAGAGATAGAGGGAGGAAATGGGGCCCTTTGGCTCACCATGTCCATGCTGACCAGCTGTGCCGATGAAGCTAAATGTATGCAAGAAAGTGTATTGAGCAGATTAAATTGATTGGTTCCAGCGATTAAGTCTTTCAGGCGAATGATTGGACTGGAGAATCCCTGCTTGTTCTTTTTGGGGCGGTGAAGGCTGAGGGAAGACTTGGTAGAGCTATTCAGGATCATGAAGAAATGTTCCTATTAACAGAGATCAAGGGGACACAGATTCTTGCCCCATTCATTCAAGGGATGTAGGCTTCACAAGCTGCATCAGCATTTATTGCCCATCCCTTATCATCATTGAAGGTGGTGGTGAGCTGCCTCCTTGAATTGCTGCAGTCTTTGAGGTGCAGTTATGCCCACTCTGCTGTTAGGGAGGGAGTTCCAGGATTTTGAATGAATGGTGATATATTTCCAAGTTGGGATGGTATGTGGCTTGAAGGACAACTTTGAGGCTGAGGTGTTCCCATACATTTGTTACTCTTGTCCTAGCTGATGGAGGTCGTGGGTGTGGAAGGTGCTGTCTAAGGCATCGTGGTGAGTTCTCCAGTGCGTCCTGTAGATGGTTAAAAACCACTGCTACTGTGCGTCAGTGGTGGAGTGAGTGAATGTTGGGGATGGGGTGCCTATCAAATGGCCTGCTGTGACCTGTGTGACGTTGAGACAGTGATAGACAAAAGTACAGGGGAACACAAGCAATGCTTGAAGACAATTGTTATGGCCTGGAACACTGCCTGTAAAGCAGTAGGAAGCAGTCAATTTGGACTTTCAAATGGGAAATCTACAGACACATGTGAATCAAACTGTGCTTTGCTCTGCACAGAAGCAGCACAAACCTAGTGAACGAAATGGGCTCCTCCTTTGTTGTAGTAACTCTGTACTTGTTTGAATGTGCAACACAGGTTGTGCTCTGTTCTGCATATTTGTTTCAGTTGGTGAGTACAATTAGTGGCTGATAACCTCACTCAGTTAGCACAGGAGAGCAGGAATACATTTCTCGAGAATGCATTTTTTCTCATACTTTGGGTTTATAAAATACTAGACCAAGTGCAGTCCTGTTGGGTCTGCTCCCCCAACGCAGCCGTTCCCTACCCGTAGCCCGTAGCCCCCACGGGAGACGTGGTCCTCCAACTCAAGCGGCTCAGGAATCAGCAGTGCGGCTGTTTTTAAATGGCGTCTTTGAGGCGAGATGCGGGCGCCAGCAGCCGTTATGGTCGCTGGCCAGCAGGAGGCGACAAAATGAGTGAGTGGGTGGGGGGAGAAGGATTTTATTAAAAATGTGCACATAAACACGACAAAATTTAATGAGGAGTGGATACTTGGAATGAAAAGTGAAATCTCTACTGAAATGGAAAGAAACTCGGCGTTTCTGGGTCTGACGTTGGCGTAGCAATGAATCAAAGGCTGGCAGCCACAAGTCAGAAACACACACAGCCAGCCAGCCAGCCACAGAGTTTTAATATTATATAGATAGATATGGATTAAATTTTGTCCTTAAAATTTGTCACCCCTTAATAAAAATCAAATAATTATAGTTGTGTAATTTACAAATTGATGAAGACAAAATAATTATAAAGTTAGTTTTTATTTTGGCAGAATTTTGTAGCCAGATTTTATGTTCCATGTATACTAAGCACTAAATAAAGTTATTTCTTTCAGACATATTTCCCTGGAGCCCCTCCATTGCGACTGCCGTGGCTTTGGTAGAGAACTTATTTACACACAGAAATTAGGTTTACGGGGAAGTTTTAGTGTCGGAGCTGGAGAACCATCAAGCGTTCAGTGTGGCAGATATTGTCCTGCATTATGTCAGGAATATCTGATTGTTAAGGACAAAAACAGTCATATCAAAGAACCAGCTGCACACTTGTTTCAAGATGAAACATCTTGCCTCCTGGAGAACAGAATAGTACTCGGTTTCCTTGGTGCCAAGAGATTAGTTCTTGTTGTTTGATGTATTATTATTTATTACTTGGAAGGGCAGATGCATTCCTAAACACCTGGAATGACATTTAAAAAAAGGAATTCATACTGCTACAATTAACATCAATGGGGGTGTGTGATAATGATGAGTTATGTAATAACAGTAGGATGGAAGTAAGACTTTGAACTTAGATCTGCACCATATAATTGACAAGGAGTTAATATTGATTTGTCAGAATCTGTTTGCGTTTCATTGTCTCACAATCAATATTGAGTAGTGTCTGGAGGAATCATGGTTAGGTGGGCTATAATAAGGTATCATTTTTAGCTGGTGTAAATGCCGGTATTGTGAATATAATTTGGCTTGGGGTTCCTTTAATTGGGACAAAAAAGGTTTTGACCATCTGGAAATCCAAATTGCCTCTGGCCTGAGTATAAGCTGGGGTGTGGATATCTTTCATCACTACCTCCACTCAGTGCAAAGGCAATGGTCCAGAAATTCCGGAGGTTGGTGAGAGTGGGAAGCTGATTTTTCCCTTGAGGAGGAATATTGGAGAAAGCCGATTCCATGAGAGTTCATTTTGACTTGTACTCCTGCGGGGGGTCGAGCCAGGAGCACAGGGCTGGTTGGTTCTGAGGAAAGATGTGTTGGTGTTGGAGACGGTCCAGTGGAGGTTTACGAGAATTACCCTGAGGATGATTTGGTGAACATGTGAAGAGCATTTGATTGCTCTGTGCCTGGACTTTCTGGAGTTTAGAAGGATGTGCAGCGCAGGGGCAGGAGTTGCTGCTATAGCAGGCTTACGTACGACACATTATCAAATGCCTTCTGAAAATTCAAGTTAACCACATTCACTGACTCCCCTTTGTTTGTTACCTCCTCGAAAAACTGGCTGATTTGTCAGGCAAGATCTCCCTTAACAATGCCATGCTGACTTTGGCCTATTTTAACTTGTGCTTCCAAGTACCCTGAAACCACCTCTTTAGTAATACAATTTTGTCCAGCCACAAAATTCGGACTAACTGGCCTATCATTTCCTTTCTTTTGCCTTGTGCCTATCTTAAACAGTGGAGTTACATTTGTAATTTTCCACTCCTCTGGAAACGATCCTGACTCGAGTGATTCGCGAAAGGTAACTCTCAATGCCTCCTCAATCTCTGCAGCTACCTCTTTCAGAATCCAGGAGTGGGGTCCATCAGGTCCAGGTGACCTATCGACCTTAAGACCTTTCAGCATCCCAAGCATCTTCTCTCAGCAATAGCGACAGCACTCACTTTTATCTCCTGACTCTTGAATTTGAGTTCATTGCTGGTTTCTTCCACTGTGAATATTGATGCTATTAAACTGATTATCTGCCATTTCTTTGTTCCCCATTAATACTTCAGTGTCATTTTCCAGCAGTACAATGTCCACTTTTGCCTCATTTTTTATCTGTGCACTGTGGATGGCTTAATTGTAATCATTTAGTCAACAAGAAGCTTTTCACTGTACCTCTGTACACATGACAATAATACTCAACAAAACTAAACGGATATCTGACTAAACGTTTGGTATCCTCTTTTATATTATTGGCTATCATACCTTCATATTTCATCTTTTCTCCACATTGCATTTTTAGTTGCCTTCTGTGGGTTTAAAAGATTCCCAGTCCTCTAGCTTACTACTAATCTTTATTATGTGATATGCTTTATCTTATTTGCTATCTTTGACTTCCCTTGTCAGCCACTGTGGCCTCATTCTCCCCTTGGTCTGTTTCTTCCTCTATGGGATGAAAAGATCCTGCAACTTCTGAATTACTCCCAGAATCATTCCTGCTAGGGGCCCCTTATGATTAACATTAGCCAGCTCTTCCCTTGTGCATTCATAGTTACCTTCATTCAACAATAATACCGATCCACTGGATTTCAACTCCTTCCTCTCAAAATGCAGGTTGGATTCTGTCGAATTATGATCACTGCTTCCTCAGAATTCCTTCACTTTAAGTGCCCTAAATAAGTCTGGTTGATGGAATGGCATCTGGTGAATGTAATGATGGAAAGGCATCATTTGGACTCTTGGGCTCTCTTTTAGCAGCTCAGTTAGGTAATTAATGCAGTATTTGTGTGCATATTTGACATTAAGTGATAAGTGCACACAGCATGCCTGGTAGCTCCCGACTCTTTGCACCACATTTGCATGGAAATGTGGCTGGTAACCAGGACTGTGGAGTCGATACCCAAAACACTCGACACCAACTCCCTGATATCTTGTGTATCCGACTCCGACCCTGACCCATCGGTATAATAATTCTAAATCTGCTACCATGACATTACACAAGATGTAATTTCATAAGAACTACATGAATCATCAGGCTACCTTTTAAACACGTCCTTAAAGTTTTGAGTCTAATGGTTGTAGCTATGCTTTTTTATTGTTTATTCTTGGGGAAAAAAACATAATTCATTATGCTAAAAGAAAGAAAAAACATATAAGACTGACAAAATTAAAATTCCATTGAACTAAATACAAATTATAAAAACATTACTCCAAAATTTATTAAACTCAGGCCACAGGTATGAGCTAAATGGCTAAATTATGACAAACAAAAATTCTCAAGTGCAATAGAAATTAAAACTTGATGCCTAGGTAATTGATCTTCGCTCAACAACATTCGGTTCATTGGATCTACGTAGACAGCAACTAACAAGATCTGATTTTCAGGTAGCAGACACTATTTTTTCTTAATTGACAATACAATTCCTTCAGCAATTTATCCTCCAGCTTTGGATAGATTAAATATTAAAATTTTCATCTCCTATAGGAATGTACCAGGAGTTAAATCCTCTGCTTGCAGCTTTTTGCTGACTGCATATGGGTGAGCAAGCATAGCTTCTAATTGTGATACCAACCTCCATTAACTTTTAGTCAGTAAGACACTGGGATTATAATACAATACAACAATACAATACAATACCATAATACTTTATTAGCCAAGTATGTTTTGCAACATACGAGGAATTTCATTTGCCAAGTCAGTCATACAAATAAAAAGCAACGAAACACACAAAATACATTTTAGCATAAGCATCCACCACAATGACTCCTCCACATTCCTCACTGTGATGGATGGCGAAAAAAGTTCAAACTCTTCCCTTCTTTGTTCTCGAGCCTTACGTTGACGGGACGATCTTGACTCCCGTAGCTGGTGGCGTTTGGGCCCTCCGCATCAGGGCAATCAGCTCCCCCACGCCAGGTGATCGGACCCTGGGTCGGGGCTTGTCGAACCTCTGCGTCGTTGGAGCTCCCGACTCGGCCTCTCCCGAGACTGCGAGCTCTCGATGTAAAGTACGCAGGCTGCGGTTGGAGGGATCGGCTCCGATGTTAAGTCCACGCCCCGCGGTGGGGCTCAAAGTCAGTCCGAGGAGGCCTCCAGCTCCACGATGTTAGGCCGCAGAACGACCGGAAATACGATCTGCAAACAATCGCATCTGTGGCAGGGTAAGAGACTGAAAATAAAGTTTCCTCCTCACCCCTCCCCACACATAAAACAAACCGAAGAGCATTTACACAAACGTTTTAAACGCATAAAAATAACAAAAAAAGACGAAAAAGTCAACTGTTGGCGGGGCTGCCAATTGTGCGGCACCCCGGAAAGGGTTTTGGTCAAGTAAACACTTACCATCATATATGTGCAGCCCCAGTGAGTTGCTTGGTCCAAAATAGCATGTTTTCCTGCATGTCTCTGGGGGATAGCATCAATTTTAGAGGTCCTGGCTACTGTGGCTACTTGCCTCCCCTTACCTATCAGAGAAGCTGCATGGCGTTATTTCAATCCATCTCATATTGCTTGTTGCAATGTATGTACAGCACAATGCATGTGTTGGATTAGACAGAGCTGAGATGCCTCCCCAACAATATAATTTAAAGTTTCATCATTCTCTTCTATTTACGCTGTTTCAGTTTCAGAATCTGCATCAGAGATCTCCCTTACAGTACATTTTCTTCTTCAACTTTATTAATCTTTTCTATTGTGCTTAGCATATTTGAAGCATTATCAGTGACGATGCATAGAATTTGGTCTTTCTTAATTTCAAAATATTTCGAAATTTCTTCCACTAAGTTCTGGAGATATATGCGCTCATGATGTGCCTTGGTGTCCTTTACTCCTAATGTCCGAGTTACTAATTTATTGTTTTCATTAACAAATCTAGCACTGATGGCAAAATAGTTAAAGGGGCTGTCCCAATTGGGCGACCTAATTGGTGAGTTTAGAAGAGTTTGAAAAAATGGCATGTTGAAGATCTCCTTCGACTATGTTGAAGACCAGCTTCGACTAGCTACGACTAACTTCAGGAAAATTGGACACCGAATAGTGGAGAGTGAAGACGACCTCCTTCGATCTCCTTCGACCTCCCTTCAACTATGATGAAGACTATCTACGACTACCCTCGATTACCTACGACTAACATGCCGACCTACCACGATCTACTACAACTAAACCTACGAGTAAAAAAAGTATCGATTTTTTCCATGGCAACCTTTTTTTACTCGCATGCATTTTTTAACATATTGAAAAAAACGCCGCGACCTAGCTGAGGCCTCGAGTAAGTGGAGACTACTCTCGAGCATGAAGGAGAGTTACAAAGACTCCTACGACCTCGTGTCGACCATGCTGCGAGTATGAGTCGAGGGAAAACTCGCCAGAACTCGCGAATTAGCTCGCCCAAGTGGGACAGGCCCTTTACTCTGTGACGAGTGGTGGCATCCATTTTAATAAACATGAACCACCACTTAAGAGTTTTTCGAAACTTTTCCTTTTCATTCTTGGCCTCTTCAAGTATAAGTTTTCTGATACTCTCCCTTACCAGAGAAATCCTAGTTTCTTAGCGATTTCTCCATTTAGGCCTAGAAAGGCTGTTTGTGAAATAAAGTTAAGGCTACACCATTTCTTACAAGTTCGATAAGGTGTTTCTTAAACATTTCTGTGGCCATTGTTACAGTGTGTAGTAATGAACCTGCTAAGTAACCTTGTCTGGGTTGTCCCACAGGAGATTTGTTTTTTTGCTGACTTTAATGTAATTGTAAGATTTTTATTGGTTCCTGTATCTTTCTCATTTACAACTTCTAACATTTCAGGGTGGAAATGCTGCGAATGTCTTTTCAAATTTGAAGCTCTTGTTGGAGCATTTTTATCAAAGCCTGAGAAACAACTGAGTTTTGTTTCACACAATCCTTCGCCATCATCATCTTCTATCACACACTGTCACACAAAATGTTTTTCATCTGTAGTTATTGTAAAATATTTAAGATCTGGTTGGAGCCCCAATGTGATTTCCCGTTTTCTCAGGTGGAAATTAAGTGTTGATGACACTTCTTTACATGCGGTATGTTTAAAAAACTGGATTTTTTTCCCGATTTACATAGTCTCTGAAATTTATGTTGAGGTCGGAGTCGGGACTTTTTTACCAACTCCGACTCCAGCAGCACCAAAATTGCTCCCTCAACGACTCCAGCTCCGACTCCACTGGTAACAACTTCAATTCCAGTCTAAAACACACCAAGTCAGCACAAGTTTTGGGTATCCTGATTTACAAGAAAACTGGTGCTTTCATTTCACTATTCAATTGCTTCTGAAAAGATTCAACAACATTGATATTTACCAATCTTCTTTTAAGTTTTTTCTTTAATTGCATGGTATCTGTCTTTAAAATTACCTTTCATTACTTTGGAATTTTATCCCCTTTTCAGTTTAACATAAAATCATTATTTTCTATTCCCATACTTTTGAAGGCCAATGTTCACTTTCTGAAGAAGGGCCCTGACCCGAAACATCGTCTGTCCATTCTCACCACAGATACTGCCTGACTTGCTGAGTTCCTTTAGCACTTTGTGTTTTGTTCAGTATTCCAGCATCTGCATTTCTTTCAGTCTTCACTTTCTTGATGCCTGCTCTTCAGGCTGTGAAGCTAAATGTTTTTCCTCATGCAGCAGCCAGTGACACAACCTTGCCACTCTCCTCTTCCTTGCTTCCCCCTTGATCTTAGTGAAGAGATCTAACTACAGATGCACCTTGACAGTTATGTGTTGCTATCTCTTTTAATTGTTTGGATGCTCCCTGTTCTGGCCATGCATTTGGCATTGTTCAGACATGTTAAACATTGAATTAATCAGATGGGCATGACTTCTATTCAAAAGAGGCCTTTTCAAATATCTAAAACATTTGGTAGGTCCTCTATAATGTGGAGAACATGCCCCAAGATGTAAATTGAGCCCCAAACTGTCTTTTGCATTGGAACATACTATTAGGAGATAGCACTAAAGACGTAAGTGTCTATTTATGTTTTATCTATGTTTTTTCCCCAATCGAGCAGAGATGCCCAGTGGAGCCCACAAAATAAAATGTCAGTTGGCCCTGTCCTCGAACATACCCCACTGCCATGTGTGCCTCTCCTTTCAATTACATTCTCTTGCCAGTGTGAAGCCATCCTGCTCCAATCTTGATCCTTCAGTGTGACAAGTTGCTTCATGGCTCTGCAAATTTCTGCACAAAGTCAAAAGCATCGTGTGCCTTTGTACATTGTTGGGGATTGTTGTGTATGCAGCATAAGATGAGACGATATGTTTGGCCTGGATCATAGACTGGATATAAACTTTATTGCTGCCAAATGTTGATATAGATCTTCTGAAGATGAACAAAGGCACATGGAAGCACAAATCTGCAGAGTATGGTGGTGATACTGTAAATGAGATCTAGAAGCCAGTGCTGGTATTATCTTAAATGTACAGCACAAAGAGGATACAACAACCAAACCAGTCAAAGACAAAAGTCAGCAGACCTTTCACAAACTTGATACTGGCTGCTGGCACGCCAGTGGAGAAAGAACATCACAAGATGATGAATTATGTTTCTGTATATCGATAATGAAATGTGTACCGACACAGCCACCCACCAATGGAATTATAACTAATCCTCTATCTCAGCATAGATTTTAACCACATCGTCCTCTTCTATCTATCTTTCCTCCAACATCTGCTTCAGTGCTGTTACCGTTTCTGATTCCATATGCTCTCCATCCTCTAATTTGTACAACAACTACTGCTTTAATCTCATGCACTTTCATTTATTTTCTTCATCCCTTCACCCTTCTCTACACCGAGCTGAAACTCTCAGTTCCGACTGTATCCTCGCAGCACGATTTTCAAGTATTCTTTTTGTTGTCTGACCACCTACTGGCAAAACTGCATCTCTTCCAAAACTCCTGCTTATCAGCTTGCAGCCAGAACAAGTGTAAAGACTTTACTTCTTTGTCCCACACTGTTATCTACCTTTGTCCCCTTACCTCCCTCCCCTCATCCGCCTGACATCCCTTAATATAATTTTACACACAGGGTTAATTGCTAATGGTACCTCTCCACCACCTGCCACATCTTCAGGTGTCAGTAATGTTCGTGCTGAAACCACATGCAGCTTCCTCCAGAGTAACATTGATAAGATCAAAGCCATTTGCTTCCATCCCTGCTACAAATACCCACAGCTCAGCCATTATCCCTGACTACTGTCATATGGTAAACAGACTGAACTTAAACTCAAAATCCTATATAATCCTGAGCTGAGTTTCTGATTCCCATTGCAAAATGTACATACATCTGCCTTAACCTTGTGCTTGAATTAATATTCAGCTGAAACAATGATCCCTCACTTCCTGTGCTGAAAGACTTCTCCATGGCTATGTCTCCCTCAACTCAATTGTCATTTGACTTTTACAAACTTCTACAGATGCATCATAGAAAACATACTGTTGGGATGTGTCGCAGTTTGATTTGGGAACAGTTCTACCCAAGATCACAAGGAATTTCAGAGAGTTGCAGATGTTGGCCAGTCCATCATACAGCCCAAACTTCCCATCATTAACTCCATATACACTTCATGCTGCTCTGGAAAAGCAGCCAACATAATGAAGAAATATTCTCGTCAATGGCTGTTCCCTTCACTTGTCCCACCCCAGTCATTCCTTCCTTTTTCCTACTCCTATCCGGCAGAAGGTACAGAAGCTTGAGAGCGCACACCACCAGACGCAGAAACAGCTTGTTCCTCAGAAGTTTTATGTTTCTGAACCATAATCTATGACAATGTCTGATTAACCGCTATCCCATTCTGAACATTGGACTTTGTCCATGGAACTGGTACACTGCAATGCTGACAACTATATTCTGCATTCTATAACTTCCCCTTTTCTCGATCTGTTGTACTTGAGTTTGGCATGATTATATTTATGTACAGTATTATCTGATTTTATTGGATAGTATGCAAAGCAAACATTCTGTACCCCGGTACAATAGTATGCCTAAACCTAAAGGGCCTGACCCACTTGAGCAACCTAATCCGCGAGTCCAGAAGAGTGTCTTCAACCTTCAAGCTCGAGGGCACTTTCCTGGAAAGCCTCGAGCTGGATCGACTGAACCGCGAGCTGCATCGACTGACCACACACACACACACACACACACACACACACACACACACACACACACACACACACACACACACACACACACACACACACACACACACACACGTGGGGGCCATGGAAAACAGAGGAGCGCTGTCTGTGCGATGAAGAGGAAGGTAAACGGCTGCCACATTGTATGGTATGACCTTTAGAGAGCGTGGGGGGGGGGAAGGGGAGACGCTTTTAAGAAGTTTAATAAAGTTTAGCGGGCATTTTACCTACTGGTAGGTCTTCCTTGGTCCTGAAACTCCACAATGAGCCAATCAAAATGCTCGGTCAGCGAAGGAGTTTGCCTACGGCTGCCCTGGATTGCCTGTAACTAAATAGCGACCCCTCTCCACTGCACTACGAGTTAAAAAGACCCATGCCCACCAAGTTTTACTCACGGAAAATGTTTCAATATACTGAAAAATTTTCCGCGACCTAGCTGAGACCGCGAGTATTCAGGAACTTCCCTCGAGCATGAAGGAGAGTTCCAGCGACCTCATAGGACCTCCTAGGACCTTGTGTCGACAATGCTGCGAGTTTGAGTCCAGGGCAGACTCTTCTAAACTCGCAGATTAGGTCGCTGCAGTGGGACAGGCCCTTAACTTTGGTCCCTTGTATTCCTTCCTCCACTAAGACTTGCCTTGGTTCCAGCACCGGGCGGGGAGGGCGAATTACGCTTTCAACTATCTGTCACTTTCTTCAACCAACCATTACTCACTTACATCTCTGCCTTCTAAACCCTCAAGTCTGAAATTCCCTCTATTAAAAAAGTGTGCAACTAACTAACCAACTATGACCTCCGCTTAAGGTAGCTTTTTCTTCTTCTTCTTGCTTATGGCGTGCACAGCCTAAAGTTGTAGGACAACTTGTTCTATTTGATCTTATTTGATTGTGCATGCCGGGTTGATTGCATTCGTCGAAACAGGACGGACCACGTGAAGGTTGCAATCTCTCACCCCAAGGTAGCTTAAAAAGATGGTATTATTTATCAAAGGAAAAATATTTACATCTGTTTTTAATTTATTTAGGGGAGAGAATGTCACAAATTGTACAATCTTCCCTAATATTACAGATATGTTGAAGTTAGGGGGAAAACTCATTTTTCATTTCATTATTGCTTTTCTTCCATGGTTTTTTTTTCTGGAAACCCATCAGAAGTAGGACGTCAGAGAGTGGGCATGAGTTGGCCACCCATTTGCCTTTCTAACTAACTAACCTTTCAACTCGGGCAAAGTTACTGTCACCTCTTTGAGAAATTAAATAATCTTAGATATTTTGGAAGTGTAGGAATCTCAAGACATTGTAGATGCTGGAATCTTGAGCAAACTGCTGGAGGAACTTTGGTCAGGCAGTTTTATGCATGGAAATAGACCGATGACATTTCAAGTTGTGAACCTTAGTTCAGCCTGATCTGCTCATATAAATTCCCTATAACTGAGACTATTGAGTTCTTATCCTGGGATCTGGGCTGGATAAAATGGGCATGCGAAGCCATGTACTTTATTAGCAAGTGCTTCAGTTTTCATGTAAAAGTAAAGGATAAACATATCTTTGCAACCTTGGATGACCTGAATTGCTTTGTAGACAATTAATCTGTTGAGATGTAGTCACTGTGATATTGACGGAGGTTCGCGTGACATTTAGTTTAGGCTGCCATCATTGTTCATTACTGTTTGAAATCAGAGGCTAAATAAAGATCTGAGTGTCTGTATTTACTTCAGATAACGCACCAAAGATCTTACAGACTCTTTCATCTGTCCGTGATTTTTCTTACAGCTTTTCATTATTTGACGATTGAGTCAAGGGACTTGGAATGGTTTTCATTTTTTCCTTATCAGTTTTGTGCATTCATGGTGGTAAATAAAGATTGGATTAAAACATATTCTAGGCTCCGAATGATTTCTGTTCAAGATATTCATGGAATCGCCTTGACAATCTAGCTCTTTGCTTTCATTCATTTGTTTATTTTTTCTGTGCACAGATGGTTTCCTCCCGCCAGCCACTTTGGGATCTCACTGGTCATTCAATTCTTGGGTTACCTTTCAAGTCAGTACTAGGGCAGCACGGTAGAGCTACTGCCTAACAGCGCCAGAGACCCGGGTTCAATCCTGATGACGGGTGCTGTCTGTCCGGAGTTTGTATGTTCTCCCCATGACCTGCGTGGATTTTCTCCGAGATCTTTGGTTTCCTCCCACACTCCAAAGAGGTACAGAGTTGTAGGTTAATTGGCTTGGTAAAATTGTTCCTAGTCTGTGTAGGATAGTGTTAGAGTGCGGAGATCGCTGGTCAGTGTGGACTCGGTGGGCCGAAGGGCCTGTTTCCACGCTGTATCTATACTAAGCTAAACTATCCTGTTGGCAGTTCACAATGCGCCTCTTGAAGAAAAACCTGTCGTGAGCATTTTAACTTGCATCCCTCCCTTAATGTTATCCCATTTCTGTCGGATGCATGGGATTATGCACATACATTCTAATGCATTTTGAAGGATACTTTGATGCAGTGGGACACTAACCTAGGACATTTTCACAGGTTAAAGTGTGTCCCTGGGCCTCCTAACCTAAGGTTGGATTTTGGAGATTGATCTTGGCCCTGATTGAATATTGAAGCACAGTGTTTGGCAGAGGATGACTGGATAGACTTGAGATCAGGGTGACTGGATTTCATGATGGGTAGATTCGGAGCAGAACTGGCAGATTGTTCACTAAGTATTGGGAAGGATTTGGCATGAAGTTGAAAGGGTTGACAGTGACCAAAGGTGGAAGAGTTATGGGACAAACGTCAGGGGAGTATTTTGTTGATTCGGGGGATATGGCAAGGCGCTGAGGACTTGTCTGCAAGTAGATACTCCCAGTTTACCTTTGACAGGTCTGGACTGCACTGCACTTCCCATAATGGTGTCATGAACTGAATCCTTGGGAGGCCATCCCTTGCACAGTATCCAACATGGCCATGTGTTTGAAAGGAGAAACTACATTGCGCACTAACTGCCTACCCCAAATACCCTTCTTGGTGGCCACCTAGACCTTCGGATGGACTCTACATCCAATAGTTAGGACAGCTGGTCTATCTGGTCAGTCAGGAACTGCAACGGGGCACACGTCCTGCAGGTGTAGTCACCAGGATTACTGGAATCTCCCTAATCTCCCAGATCTTGCAGTAGGATCATTCCACTGCCCTAGTCTCTGTCTATTATCTCAGTCTCTTCTAATAAGAACAGGATATCTTTATCTGATCGCCACTCACGCTAATCACTGATATCTGACACTGCACTTTGACCTCACAGCCTTCACAAGATTGCCACTCCTCTTTCTTGCGCTACATTTATACCTTGCTGCTGCTGACCTCTCAGTTGCTGTTAAGGGCCTGTCCCACTTTCACGACCTAATTCACAACCTCTGCCGAGTTTGCCCTTGACACATACTCGCAGCATGGTCGTCACAAGGTCGTAGGTAGGTCGTAGGTAGGTTGTGATGCTAGTCGTAGGTACTGGTGGCATCAAGTGGGTCGGGGCGTTTTTCTAGCCTGATGAAAAATGTCCACAAGTAAAAAAGATCGTGAATTAGGTCGTGAAAGTGGGACAGGTCCTTTAGTCTCACAAATAGCTCTGGACCTTGTCTGTTTTCCACTCTAATTCCGATGCTGCTGGACTTGCTGCTTCTTCTCCGGCATTGCACAGGCAGATTTTCATTTAGTTTTAAATTGGAACCTTTTGTTGGAAACTGTAAAAGTAGCACTGACAATGCATTCTATTGTCATTTCTCACTTTCTCCCGTTTTGCTTTCTCATTCACATCTCATTTGTTCCTTTCTCCACCTTTCATCTTCCATGTAAGTGTGCAGGACTTGAACAAACATATGTAGTTTTCAATGGTAACGGCATGTGGAATAGCAGCAGGGTCTTCTGAGATTTGAAGATGCTGTATGGTCTGAACAAAGCTGCCTGATATGTGCCAGTGCATTGATGATGGCTGCACAGCCTCAATTCTATGACTACCCTGCATGATTGTCACAGAGTCCTACAATTGTACGGCCCAGTAACTAGGCTCTCAACATACTTTGTCCATGACAATCACTTTACCATCCACACTAATCACATCTGCTTGCATTAGGACTCGAAACACGATTTCAGAATAGAATTCAGCTACAGGATCTGTTTGAATAATGACTCCTTGAGGATATTTTTTATTTTCATTTGTTTTAACTTTGTCTTGAACAGTAAATAACATTGATTTTAAAGCTGCATCTATGTTACTTAAGCGGGCTTCTATTCTCACCATGTAGGAAGGAACTGCAGATGCTGGTTTAAACCGAAGATAGACATAAAAATCTGAAGTAACTCAGAGGATCAGACGGCATCTCTGGAGAAAAGGAATAGATGACGACCCAAAATGTCACATATTCCTTTTCTCCAGTGATGCTGTCTGACCCGCTGAGTTACTCCAGCTTTTTGTGTCTATCTTCTATTCCCACCATTATAGCTGTTTCTCAAAGGTTGCACTGAGACCACAACGACTATCAATCGCTTATTTACATGAATCCCATTGTAGTCTTTTCACATTTCCATTAACTGCTTTAGAGTCTATCACCTGTATAATTTATCATGGCCAATTAAACTATTGACTCGTGTCTTTGGGATGTGGATGGAAACCCGCCCAATCATAGGAAGTACAGGCAAACTCCACACATATAGAACTGAGGTTAGGATTGTACCCGTTTGTTGGAATTGTGAAGCAGTAGGACAACTACTATGTCGCCTATCTATGTCATTTATCTTGTATTTTTTACTTGAAAAAATGCCATGCAGCCCATCGAGTCCGTGCTGGCTCTTATCTTGCGATAATTCCATTCCCCCACATTTTCTTTGAACTCTTTTTCTCTCATATGCATCAGAGAAGTGTGGTGAGATGAGGTAAGAGAGGGCCAAAGGAATGGTGGAGTGAGCGCTGATAGTTAGGTGCACTATCCATATGTGTCATCTAAATCACCACTATTTTTAAAATAAACCCTGCAACATGAGCATTATAATTGTGTGGTATAGTGGTGCATGTTCGTGCTATAAGATTTAGATTAGGTTTGATTAGAGATACAGCCTGGAAATACGCCTACCGATACACTAGATCTATGTAACCCCCAATTTCGCATCTTACGCACGAGGGGAATTTGCAGAAGCGAATTAACCAACAAACCTGCGTGTCTTTGGAACGTGGGACACAACAAAACACATACTGTCACAGGCAGAATGTATAAACTCCATACAGACAACACCCAGGATCGAACCTGGGTCTCTCGCGCTGCAAGATATCAACTCTACTGCTACTCCACTGTGCCATCACATTTTTGTGCGATGCACAATGAAATAACACAATCTGCATTTGAGCCCACAATTTCCACACTGTCGAGTAGTTTAAATTGGGGAATGAATAAACTGGGCAGTATTGATTCATCATGCTGAATCAGATTTAGGTGTTTGTGTCACTAGTGAATAGGTGTCAGTGGAAGAGTAGGATAGTGCAGTAGGAATTCTGGTGTTTCCAGCAGAAACATTTTCCTCCTTTGTTGCAGTACAGGTGTGCAGAAAAAAAATGCTCTGGAGTTGTGAACAGAGATCTCTTCGGCAGAAAATGAAGCCCAGCATACGAGGGATATACAAAAGTGACCAAAAGAGAAAGCTATATAATTAAACAGAACAATATTACAAACTTGTCATTAAAAATAATTCATTGTGAGTTCTGTCTTATAAAATTATATATTGGGGATCTATTGGGGAATATGTTAGCCAGTTATTTCCATGTGAATAAAATACAATGCAATAAGTTATGATTGTGTTGAATAAATTCACTTCAGTCTTATCATATTAGTGTGGCATGCCCAGCAAGTGGACACATGAATGACTGTAGGACTGCATTTTAGTGGGAAGAGTGTATGTTAGTCAGATTCTCAATTGTTTTCTGCCTTCATTCAAGAAGCTTAAGGGCCTGATCCCACTTGGGCGTCATTTGCGCGTCATGCACGCGGCGTGCTAAGATTTTGTGAATGCCAAAATCCTGGGGCCCCGCGAGCGTCACTGTCTACACCACTACGTCTCATCACGCGCGTCACGCGTGAATGATGTCGCGGAAATGATGCGCAAATAACGCCCAAGTGGGACAGGCCCTTTATAGTTAGCAAGCATTCAATCGCAGCAACATAAATCAAATGGATTATCATGTCAGGAAGATCATTACTTCCATTTAGGACTGCGGGTAGATTGATGGCAATCAATGAGGACAGGGACTTCTTAATTATCAAACTACTTTTCACTGTTGGCTCGTGCTGCTTTGAGAAAAGGGGCAACATTTCCAGTAGTTCTCCACTTAATACTGTAATAGTATTAGTAAATGAGCTCAGTCCTTCTATATAACTTCAAACTTCAATTATGCTTGGAAACCAGCATGTAGAGGGCCTTATTTACTCCATAAAAAAACTAAAACTGAATCCTGTGATTTAGAAAGCCAACAAAATGGGGAGGGGAACTTAACACCAGACCGACAGAGATTGGACACCAGCACCAGTGGGGAGAGATTTGTGGAACACGTACATGCATTCTTTGGCACTGTGGGAGGTGCTGATACCCACTCACTTGACTGCTGCCCAGCAAAATTAAGGAGATTAAAAAAATAGCATTTGTTTTAATGTTTTCACCATAGACATCTGTGTAATGACCTGTATATAAGAAATGTGAACTGTGCAAGTTTGACTTTTATCATTTTTGTAAATATCACATTTTCTTGCAAAGGTATGCTCGAATGTTATTGTGATGTGTTCAGGCAATAATCATAGTTTTAAAACACTGGAGAGGAGGAAGTCGGACCGCAGGCAGGTAAGCGGAGCGGGACGACCTGAAGGGATGCGACGGCTGCAAAGGACCTTTGTGGTCAACTGCAGATTGTGCGTATGTACGGGGATAGTCCAAATACCAGAAGATTTGTCAAGCATGATTTCTCCTTCGTAAATCCATGCTGAATTGAACTGATCCTGTTATTGCTATTACATCTTTGATAATCGACTCCAGCATTTTCCCCACCACCGATGTCAGGCTAACTGCTCTATAATTCCCTGCTTTCTCTCTCCCTCCTTTCTTGAAAAGTGGGATAACATTAGCTTCCCTCCAATCCACAGGAACTGATCCAGAATCTTTTGAACAGTGGAAAATGATCACCAATGCGTCCACGATTTCTGGAGCAATCTCCTTAAGTACCCTGGGATGCAGAGCATCAGGCCCTGGGGATTTATCAGCCTTCAGTCCCATCAGTCTACCCAATACCATTTCCTTACTAATGTGAATTTCCTTCAGTTCCTCCGTCACCCTAGGTCCTCTGTCCCCTAGTACATCTGGGAGATTGTTTGTGTCCTCCTTAGTGAAGACGGATCCAAAGTACCTGTTCAACTCGTCTGCCATTTCCTTGTTCCCCATAATAAATTCACCTGTTTCTGTCTTCAGGGGACCCACATCTGTCTTAACTATTTTTTCCCTTTTCACATATCTAAAGAAGCTTTTACTATCCTCCTTTATATTCTTGGCTAGCTCATCTTCGTACTTCATTTTTTCTCCCTGTATTGCCTTTATTAGTTACCTTCTGTTGATCTTTAAGAGTTGCCCAATCCTTTGGATTGGGGTAAATGATTTACTTTAATGAGCAAATGATTCTGTACACCTGCGTTTTTAAGCCAAATTCCCAATATGGAGGCAAAGTTAATTTAGTTTAGAGATACAGCGTGGAAACAGGCCCTTTGGCTCACTGAGGCCACACTGACCAACAAACACACATACACTCGTTCTATCCTACTAGAGACAATTTACAGAAGCCAATTAACCTACAATCCTGCACATCTTTGGAATGTGGGGGAAAAAACAGAGCACCTGTAGGAAACCTATGTTGTCACAGGGAGACCGTGCAAATTCCGTGCAGACAGCACCCGAGGTCAGGATCGAATCCAGGTCCCTGGCACTGTAAGGCAGCAACTCTACTGCTGCACACTGTGCCACCCTGTTAACCTTGATAATAAGAGTGCATTTTAAGTGCATGCTAAGCAAGTGTTATGCAAAGCTTGATAATAGGAGTAGATTTATTGTGCTCAGTTCATGAGCATTTCTAATGGAGGATGTAATGACAAGTCCATTGGCATTACAATTTTTCCTATCAAAGGTACAGTTTCATTAGATTAGATTAGATTCCTTTATTGTCATTCAGACCTTTCGGTCTGAACGAAATTTCGTTGCCTGCAGTCATACATATAATAATAAATAACAAAACATACAATAAACACAAATTAACATCCACCACAGTGAGTTCACCAGGCACCTCCTCACTGTGATGGAGGCAAAAGTCTTAAAGTCTCTGTCTCTTCCCTCCTTGTTCTCCCTCTGCGCTGAGGCGATCCAGGCTTCCGTTGTCGTGACCCCGCCAGATGATGGTGCGTAAGTCCTGCGGCTCAACCGAGCTCCGCGAACGGGCCGGTTCACGCTCCGTGGCCCGGGGTGGTAGAAGCTGCCGTAGATGCAGGACGCAGCTGTAGTTGCGGGAGCTCCGTAAAAACAGGTCACCAACCTGTGACCTGCGAGCTCCCGACGATGTCGTCCACTGGGCCCGCGGCCGAGCCCCGAATTCAGGTCGCCAACGCCGGAACACCCCCTCAGCCCCGAAGCCGGGCCACCACCACCGGAACACCGCCACAGCTCCGAATTCGGCCAGCCTCGCATTGGTAAGTCCTGGCTGGCTCTGCCTCCGGAGCCTCGAGGTCGGTCGCAGTTGGAGGACGCCAGCTCCGCCATTAGGCCTCAGCGGCCAACAGCGCCGCCACTTCCGGAATCTGTTCACAAAAATACTTCCTAAGTATCACTTCGTACTTTTGGCACCAGGTTTGCAACGAGAATAGTGAGACTCACCATTGTAAAGGAGAAGAACTGTTTGTGACTTTGTCATCATATGCATGCTTGCACAGTTAAATGTGGACACCCACATTCACAGTCACTAGGGGAGCTGTTGCATTGCACAGGATAATTTGTAGAATTCTGAATCTATTATTTAAAGTAGTTTAACAAAATATACACCCACGTCATTAAATATCCCTGGAAATATTATGTTTTGGTGCAAAAAAGAGATGTTGTTTATCTAAGGAGGGTCTTTGCTCCAACGGCTGAAATGTGACTTTCTGGTCAATATGAGTAACCTGGAACTGTCTGTAGAATCGTTCGTCGATTTAAAGTGAGACAGTCCAAAGTGTATTTTTGTCCTAAAACATCGTCTATTTAATTTAATTAAATTGTCACTGATTCAGATAAGTATTTTAGAATTCTATACCTATGCCCGTTTAAATAATAAAATATAATATTTTAGTTCAATTTATTCCTGATATTTCCACTTTGCTTAATCTCAACAGTATGTTTCAGTTTGAAAGTTGCATTCAAAATGTTTAAAGATTTAGTGAGAAATCCTGGTTTATCTTTCTGGGTTGTGGCCCATGGGAATTCTTCGGTACGGTTGATTGCTAAGTCTAATTGATCACATTATTGCTGGATTGTTGAGATCCTGTTCTGGCAGGGCCTACTGTCATTGATATCAGGAAAGATAAAATCCACACTCCACAGATTGCTGGAATTTTGTAGGCAGTTTTGTGGTTTCTATGCATAACCCAGATTATTTATTTCTTCTTAAAGCTCTGATAACGTGCCTGAAACTGCACTTTCAAACCCTCTTGAGTTTCCTAACCTCTCCTACATTATGTCGGCTTCTGTGGCCCATTCGCACCATATCCAGCAGTTATTTTTAGTGTGATGGGTATAAAAAGCATTCTACTTTAGTGTTGGCATTTGGATTAAACTAAGGCCATTCCTGGAGATAGCAACGACCAGTTTCATTTTTTCATGGATAACATTGCGAATCAGGTCAGAGACAGGTCCAACTTGGCACCAAGGGTGGCCACATATCTGAACACTATACATCCATGTGCAATCTACCAGTCAGGGTTCAATAATTCAGACCCATTTGGTTCACTACTGTCCTTCAGTGAAAGACATATGACAAGCTGACCTGATCTGGCTTATGAACGTGACTCCAGTCATACCAATATAGTTGACTCTTAACTGAAATGTTCGAGCAAGTGCCAGCAATGAGTAGTAAATGCTGATCCTGCCACTGATGTTGTCATTGCATGAATAAATGAAAAAGATGTCATTGCTGCCCTTGATTAATACCTTAGAGATTGTGCTTCAATGCAGTAACTTGCATTTACCTAGCATCTTCAATGTAGAAAAACATCTCCAAGTGATTCAGAGAAGTGTATTCAAAAAGTTCATGTTGACTCAGGAGGTTTTTGGAATGTTGACCAAAAAATTGAGTTTTGGGAGGGCCTCAAAGAAGCAAAGAAATGGCAACAGAAGATTTTTGAGAAGAAACTCTGGAATGGAAGCTAGGTCATTCGATGGGAATAAGGTTGCTGGACTAAAGCATGCTGCTGAGATTGGGAGGGATGAGGAGATGGTGATTTAAGTGGCGAGAGGAAAATAGTGAATTGGACTTCTTGGTGACCTAGAACCATTGTAGGTCAATGAGGAAATGTGATTGGGGATGTGGGTAGGTTTATCAGGGGGTCAGAATTTATGCACCGCAGTTCAAAAGGTGGAGGAAGCGTAGCTTGTTAGAAAATCATCAGAATAAAACCAAACCTGATAACCATGTGGAGTGAATGCGCCATCAGTGTACCAGTTTGAGATTGAAAGCTGAGGGAGTCTATTTTGCTATTTTGTAAATTATCAAATTGTGCATTTCATTACTGCACTCTCGCTAAATAAAATCTTAAGATTCAGATGTTGCTTAACTGTGATGTGATTGATAAGGGATGCAGGAGTAAATAAATAATTTAAAGCAGTTTTAATGGGAAAGTAAAAGACAATTTTGGAGATAATGAATCAAAGGAAGCTGCAGTGCAAGGCAGGAACAGTTCATCAGAAGCCTCAGTGCATTGTTTCTTCAGTACTACCTGACTGTCAGGGGAAAGCCAGTAAGAAAATAAATGTATTTTCAAATTAATGCTTTTATTATGTTAAACATGCAGCATCTGCAAACCTGTTTACTCCCCGGAATATACCATGTGCAGTGAGCGGATCTGTTTGCTTTTCAACTGCCTAAAATTCATCAATGTGTTATAAAACGTGCACATTTCCAGTCCTCTCTTAGCTGCTGCTTGTATGAATCTTTTTTTGGTGACTTTAGTCAGAGCATTATGTGTTTTCAGAAGTCTGGCATTTACCCCTCTGAGCATTATATTCATACAGCGAGAGTCTCTTTATTTCAGCAATGGCATGCAACAGTGACTGCAAAGGGGAGTCGAAAAACGAGGAACTGCAGATGCTAGTTTACAGAAGAAGAGAAAGTGCTGGAGTAACTCAGCAGGACAGGCAGCATCTCTGGAGAGCTGACACCTTGGGTCAGGATCCTTCTTCAGACTAATTTTGCAAGTGGGGGGAAAGCTGAGATAAGAGATGGGGATGGGGCGCGGTCTGGCAAGTGACAGATGGATACAGGTGAAGTGGTTTTATTAGCCGATGGGTGGAATAAGACCAGACAAGAGTCATAGTGTTTTATTGTCATGTCTCATATGTGTATTGTCATATGAAATTCCTTCTTGCAGCAGCACAACAGAACATGTAAGCATAGTACACTGCAAACAATATAATATATGAGAACAAAGTTCAGTGTGTGTATACACACACACACACACACACACACACACACACACACACACACACACACACACACACACACACACACACACACACACACACACACAAAACAAACAACGATAATATTCAATGTAGTTCAAAGGTTAATGGAGGTTGTACTGTTTAATAGCCTGATGGCTGTAGGGAAGATGACAATGTAGAGTCCATGTCTGTGTCTGTACAAGACAGTTACAGCTGCAGTTTATATTGAGAAAGAAAAGAAAGGCTAAAACTGCAAATTATTAATATTTTGCCAGAAGATCTTGAAAAGTAGTGGAGGAGATGAGGTCTTGGCTGAAGCTTAGTGCGCCTTGAGTGGTTTCCATCCCACCTACAGTCATTAATTATTTTTGCTCTTGAAACTGAGGGTATTTGCCAAGAACACCCTTTTGTGAGTTTTCAGATATATTTTCATTGATGTTTTACGCAGTGGTATCTGGCTATCTCGTGAACTGGTGCCCGAGAAAGACAGGAAATGCTAAAGGGTATTATATGGATAATTTGGCAGTGACTTAGATTTAGATTTTTGTGTGTGAGCTAGAGGCTGATAATCTGTGGGTTTGATGTAATTACTGGCTGGAGTTATAAAGGCAACACATTTTTGTTTGTGCTGCCATTCTATCTGATTGACATACCATGCGTTTGAAGTCTTTCACAGCCTTTGCCCTATTTGTACAGCTTCCAGCACTTTTATGTGGAATGTGTTATAATGAATTTGTTGTTATAGATTATCACTTTGACTCTTTAAAGACTCAATTTTTCTGGGGGGGAAAAAGTGGGTTTGATGGCCCCAACTGTTTAGGTGAGAAAGGTTTTCAACTGCTTATCCATATGAGAATTCACCAGGCATCCTTGTATTGTTGGTCATGGAACACGTTTTTTCTTTGGCTGGTATTTTCATCTTCCTTTGTATTAAAGAAAAATCACTCATGAGTCAATCAATTAAAGCAAATTGACCTCATGCTTCATAAAATCACAGAGCTATGCAGCACAGAAACAGGCCATTCAACCCAATTTCTGAATGCCAACCATTGGCCTGGATTTGGTCGAATGTGTTTAAACCCTTCCTATCCACACACCTGTCCAAATGGCTTTTGATATCCATAATGCTTCTGCAGCATCCTCGGGTTGCTCATTCCAGATACTGACTACCCTCTCTGTGAAAAAGTTGCCCCTGAGGTCCCTCGTAAATCCCCTCTCATCTTAAGCCTCTGCCCCCTGGTTTTAGAATCCTTCTGCATAAGATTGTGAACATTCACTTTATCCATGCCCCTCATGACTTTATACAACCTCCAGAAGATCACCTGTCAGCTTTCTATCTTCAAAAGATAAAAGTACCAGCCTACCCAACCTGTCCCTATAGCTCTGGCCCACAGGAGTACTCCTACACCCTTTCCAACATAATGACGTCATTGTGTAGGAAGGAACTGCAGATAGACACAAAATGCTGGAGTAACTCAGCGGGTCAGCCAGCAACTCTGGAGAAAAGGAATAGGATACTTTGGGTCGAGATCCTTCATCAGGTCTGATGAAGGGTCTCGATCCAAAATGTTACCTATTCCTTTTATCCAGATATGCTGCTTGACCCACCGAGTTACTCCAGCATTTTGTGTCTATCGTCCATAATGACATCCTTCCTATAGCTGGGTGATCAGAACTGCACATTGTTTCCAATAACTCCTCTCAGATTCCACTGCATACCTGGACGGTGAGTGGCATGGTGGCGCAGCAGTAGAGTTGTTGCCTGACAGCGCTTGCAGCAGTGGAGACCTGGGTTCGATCCCGACTACGGATGTCTGTCTGGAGTTTGTACGTTCTCCTCTCAACCTATGCACCAGGGGCAATTTACAGCAGGCAATTAACTGATCACCCCGCATGTTTTAGGAAACCAGAGCACACAAATGAAGGTACACAAAATTGCTGGAGAAACTCAGCGGGTGCAGCAGCATCTATGGAGCGAAGGAAATAGGCGACGTTTCGGGCCACACCCACACAAATGAAACTTGGGTAGCCACATGGGTGGCATATGGATCAGTGCTTTGAAATATAAGTAGAGATGTCCACAGGAAAGCTTCATTTTCTTCTTTGGCAGTTCTTCAGAAACAAGGATGACTTGCTTCTGCCCTCTTTCTGTTGTGATCTGAGGTGGCTGCTGAGGCCAATGCTGGAACTGTAGGCTCTGTCACGTGGGGCAGAGGATGCTGGATGAGACAGGAAGGTGCATAGTTTAGGGCGATGAGTGAACTTTCTACTATTTATGCCAGGCTTCTGCATCGTGGGATTTTCAGTGCCATTCTGAAAGCTGCTGCCACATTGGGCCAAGGGTCTCGGTGAGTAGGCGAGGGTGGCACGCTTCCACTGTGGTATTGATGCCCTAGGGAGTGGAATAACACTCTCCACTCTTTCCATCTCCTCATTTTATCCTCTCCCAAAAATGTGAAGCCCCATTTATTGCTAGAAAAGCCCATGGTTCTTGCCCTCTGTGGAGCAAATCTTTAATTGCTGCTCCTGAAGTCGTGTTGCTGTAAAGGAGTAGAGGAAATCACTGCACCACACTTTTCTCTCCTTCACTAAACTGTAAAACACTAAACAGAGCAATAGAATTTCAGATAGTCATGAACCGTATTCCATGGTTCTTGCACCATGCATTGGTATGCCAGAACTCTTGACACTGTTCTTATTATCTCGCATCCAGCAACAATGAAACTCGTCAAAACTTTGTGAGATTACATTGGCTTTGTAATGTATTGGCTTTCATGCTCGAGGAAGCTCGGTGAAAAAGATCCAAGGACTCGAGGGAGTTTCACGGGCAATGCAGCTGGAATGAGTTGCAAATGAAAGATAGGTATTAGTTGCTACCTTATCCTTTGCACGTCAAAGTGATCAAAGGGATTATAATTACAGTGCACTGACTTCTACCAAAGCGAGTATTTGTACAGTCTCATATTCTGATGGGCATCTTCACAGTCACCTCCCACTTAAAACTGTTTCAGGTTCTCATTTGTAAATGGTATTTCTAATTAGCCAGGAATTCAACCATTGTGAAACAAAACACTGTTATTCTGCCAGAGGTAACCTCAGAATACAATAATAGATAAAGGGCCATTATGATATGATGATAGACATAAAAAGCTCGAGTAGCTCAGTTGGCCAGGCAGCATCTGTGGAGAGAAGGAATGGATGATGTTTTGGGTCGAGATACTTCAGCAGACTGCATAATATGATGAATCACTGTGCATGGCAACAGTACTGCTTCAGCTACAGTTTGACATGATTGACCAACACTTCCCACATTTCCTTTAACTTTACCTGAAACACTGGAGAATTGGAGTTTTACTGGCACGGTAGCACAATGGTGGAGTTTCCGCCTTACAGCGCCAGAGACCCAGGTTCGATCCTGACTACGTATGCTGTCTGTACGGAGTTTGTAAGTTCTCCCCGTGACCCGCGTGGGTTTTCTCCGAGATCTTTGGTTTCCTCCCACACTCCAAAGACTTACAGGTTTGTTGGCTTCTTGTAAATGTAAAAAAATTGTCCCTAGTGTGTGTGAGATAGTGTTAATCTGCGGGGATCACTGGAGTCTGTGCGGACTCGGTGGGTCGAGGGGCCTGTTTTCGCGCTATATCTCAAAACTAAACTAAACATGAAGAATGTATGAAAAGTTTTTATTTTACAGTTTTTGTATATAATTGTATGCTTTGTATATATTTTTTATTATGAATAAGTTTTACTTTTGGCAAAAAGTGATAAGTTATTGCATCTTTATTCTGTTCTGTTACATAAAATATGCCTGTAAAGCTGCAGCAGGCATATGACAATTGAAAACACTCTGGGTCCAATGGTCAAGCCCAGCCCAATATCACAATAAAAAACACTCCTGACTCGACTCTTGAGACACGAGAGAAAGCAGGTGCCGGAATCTTGGACAAAAAGCAAATTGCTGCAGGAACTCAACAAGTCAGGTAACATCTGGCGAAGAAATGGACGAAGGGATGTTACGGATTGGAACCTTCCTCAGATTTTATTGACCTGGTGTGGTTCTGGCCTGTCCTCTTCACAAATACACTAAAAACCACCAGATTCCAAGTATTGAGGCATCTTTAATTCCTTTCTCATTTCTTTCTTAGTAATGGGTGAGCTGGACTGATAGATCATTTGAATGCAACAATGCCTGCTGCATTACTATGAAACAGGTTAAGGTTAAGCCACTGTTGGGTATTAAAAATACATTTTCAAAGTGAAAATACTTCTTCCAACATGGAAAACAAACTTGGCAATTGCGTGAACATTTGGCAGAGATGCCATTCCTAGTCTATTCCATCACTTTATCAAAATGATAAATATTTCAGAGCTTCACAACTTATCCAGCTCCATTGTCTGTGCTCATCATCATCCCATAATCACAGAAAAATATACATTCCTCAAGGAGTTCATTATATTTATTTCCTACTGTGAGGCTGTTACATAAATATATTCATATGTCGTCACCAAGCTGTAAAACAGCAATATCAATGATAATTCACCACTATATCCCACCTTTCTGCATGAACATAAACAACTGGCAAGCTATTCAAGCATGACATTAGGCCTGAATCCAATCCGCCATTAACCAAGAAATAGTCACTTTCCAGAGTTACTGGTTAATTTTCTGTTGACCTCAGAAACACCAAGGTCAATTTACAGTGTTATCAACTCCTCTGTGAATTATCATAGCACACTGCAAGGACTGACTCCCAGGATTCCTCATGTTACTCACTGGGCTTGATCATTCTTCAGGGAATGATTGCCTGAAATCACCTTCACTTCCAGATGGAGAATCAAAGATCTCATCGGCTCCACTGATCTCCCCTCCACCACCTTCCCTTGCAACATCGATCATCTCCCCTTACCCACTCCAATCTCACCCGCTCCGAATGCACAGTCAGGATCAATTCCAATATTGTCTTCAAACCCACTGACAAGGGAGGGCAGCCATTGCAGTCTGGCACTCTGACCTCCACCGTGCTGAGGTCAGACGTCAACTCGGACACCTCCGCATACCTATCCCTTGAACATAACCCCACTGTAAAACACTAGGCCCCATCTCCAAAACCATTACAGATCTTAGTGCTTCAGATAATCTCCCCTCCACAGCTACCAATCTTTCAGTTCCCAATCTTACATTGCCCTTTTCTATCTCCTTCCAAAACTTTCCAAAAACATCCAAGACCTTTATACCTCCATTCCCTATCAGGAAGGCCACAGGGCTCTCTGTTCTTCTTTGAACAGGGACCCAATCAGTTCCCCTCAACTAGCACTCTCCTCTACCTAGCAAAACGTAACAACTTATCTTTAGACTCCCCTTCACTTATTCCAAGTGAAAAGAGTAGCCATGGGCACTTGCATGGACCTCAGCTATGCCTGTCATTTTCATTGGTTACGTTGAACACTTCTTGTTCCAATGTTCCCCGGCGCCATTACTAAACTCTTTTTCAATCTCCATCACAGTGGACAGATCTTCGACAAATGCACTGACTCCCGCAGCTACCTTGATTACACCTCCATCTACACTGCCCCTTACTCAGAATTTCTCCTTCTCTGGGGCATCTGTTCCCAAAATGCAGCTTCCCACTCATGGTACATCCAGATGTCCTCTTTCTTCAGTTAACATGTTTCCCCCCTTGCTGTTGTGGCTGGAGCCCTCAACCATGGCGCCTTTGTCCTGTAGGTCTGCTCTTTTGTTCCCCCTCTCCCCAGAAGGAACAAGAGTAGAGTTCCTCTAGTCTTCACCTTTCACCCAACCAGATTCTACATCCAACACATTACTTTACGACATTACTACCACCTTCAATATAATCCCACTATCATTCACATCTTCCCATCCCTTTCGTCTATCCATCGAAACCACTCCCTCCACAATTCCTACGTTCTCTCGTCCCTTCCCATCCGACCTGCACCCCCTCACTATGCACTTCCCACTCCAACCACAGAAGATGTAACAGCTGCTCCTACACCTATCCAGTCACCTCAACAAGTAAATCAGAGGATAGACACGAAAAGTTGGGGTAACTCAGCGGGACAGGCAGCATCTCTGGAGAGAAGGAATGGGTGATGTTACAGGTCGAGACCCTTCTTCAGACTTGTCAGGGGAAAGGAAAATGAGAGATATAGATGATGATGTAGAGAGATAAAGAACAATGAATGAAAGACATACAAAAAAGTTACATTTTTGCATATCTTTCAATAAACAATAGGTGCAGCAGTAGGCCATTCGGCCCTTTGAGCCAGCACCGCCATTCAATGTGATCATGGCTGATCATCCCCAATCAGTACCCTGTTCCTGCCCTCTCCCCATATCCCCTGACTCCGCTATCTTTAAGAGCCCTATCTCGCTCTCTCTTGAAAGTATCCAGAGAACCAGCCTCCACCCCCCTTTGAGACTCACAACTTTAATTCCTTTATCTCTCTACATCCTCGTCTATATCTCTTGTTTCCCTTTCCCCTAACTAGTCTGAAGGAGGATCTTGACCCGAAACACCTTCTCCCCAGAGATGCTGCCTGTCCCGTTGTTACTCCAGCTTTTTGTGTCTATCTTCGGTTTAAATCAGCATCAGAAGTTCACTTACACCTCTTCCAATCTCTTCTATTGCATTCATTGCGCCCAATGAGACCTCCTCTACATAGCAAGACTAGGCGACCATTTCATCAAACTCCTCCAAGGCTTGCTGGAGTTTCAAGTTGCTATTTATTCAATGCTTTATTTATTCAATAGTGGCCTACTCACTAGTGGTGGCATACTCACTAGTGTTTGCACCTAGCTACAAAAAACACACTTCCCACTCATGCAACCTCCAGTGGTGATATTTGTTCTCTTGTTTAATTCAGCCCATCAATTTCCAGCAGTGGATGGACCCTAGATTGGGTCCTCCCCCACAGAGTCTCTGCAATGGCTGCACCAAGCTTCAGTATGGTACCAAAGATATGACACAAAATGCTGGAGTAACTCAGCGGGTCAGGCAGCATCTCTGGAGAGAAGGGTAGGTGATTCTTTTCTATCACACCTCTCTTTTCATCGCAGGCTTTTGACCAACCATCTGACTAAGAAAACCCCTCCTTACTATATCCATCTATTACTTGCCAGGCTTTGTCCAGCCCCTCCCCTCTTCTCGATTTCTTCCCCTCACCCACCACAATCATTGAAGAAGGGGCCCAACCTGAAATGTCACCTATGCACGGTGATGTTTCAGGTCAGGTCTTCTTCAGGCTGACTATCTTGGGGTGGGGGGGGGGGGGGATGTGAATATAAGAACCTATCCATGAACCTAACCATCCTAGACATCAATCAGGTGAAGATGAGTCTCGACCAGTAACCTCACCTATCCATTTTCTCCAGAGATGCTGCTGAGTTACTCCAGCATTTTGTGTTTCTCTTTAGTATAAACCAGCATCTGCTGTTCATTGTTATTACATTATTCTTAAATTTGTTTTAATAAAAAACTCATTGAAATTTTGATCCGAAACCATCTCTATAAATACATAAACTCACCAACAAGATTGATTTGTACTGTTTGTTAGTATAAATAGATGCTTTAATTTGTAATTGAGTTTGTATAATAATCACACATCATCTTTCAGCAGACTACTGAACCGAGGAAGTGAGAAGGAGTCCTGCTGTGGGCTGTTTACTCAACTGTTGCAGAAATGTGGGCTGTTGATGTTTTATATTAATCCAGAATCAGCATGTGCAAAGCTTCAATTCATTAGCCAGGACTTTATGATTGTAAGTCTACTGACCCTGCTGAGAATGAACAAACTCAACTAGACTAAGATGGAATGATTTGTGTGACAGAAATCCTATATGGCAGAAGGGCACTTTAATAATTATTCCACTTAAGTGCCCTTCTCCGCAATCAGTTATCAGATCCAAACAGCTGACTCTTAAATTAGGGTAGATGCTGGTTTAGGTTTGGGTACATATGGTAATAGAGTAATGCAGCAGGTAATTAACACTGTAACATTCTGAATCTACTATTGGAAACCTTTACTAATTCTACCAATTCATGTTGTTCTAGTTGTAGAAATTTATACAATTTTGCTTTCAGCACTTCAGGGCTTTCAACCCACAAAGCTCTGGATTAAACTTTACCACCAGTTGGACATTGGACCTACGCAGCTGTCCGAAGGTTTGGGTTCTAAATCCCCGAACAAACAAAAAGGCTTGAAATAGTCATTAGGTCAGATGCCAACAGTGTAGAGAATCAGATTTGTGCTTTGCTTCTAGAATTAACTGAAACACGGTACTTTATAATCATATTATCTCATGTCTTCTTCAACATACAACCAATGATTGTGCTATTTGGTACCCAGGAAACTTACATTGGATATAATTGTCGTTCACTCAGACTTTCCTCGAAGTACGAAAACAGATTTCCAAATACTTTGGTGTGTCATGTGCATATGGACTGATAATGTAACTTATAGACAGATCTGAGCTCAATTGATAGATTCTATTGGGTTATTGATTGAAGGAAAGATACAGTATGAAAACAAGCCCTTAGACCCACCACATGCACACTTACTATTGATCACCTGTTTGCACTAGTTCGATGTTATCCCACTTCACATCCACTCATTACACACTAGGGGAAATTAACTTACAAACTCGTACGTCTTTGGGATATAGGAGGAAACCCCCATGGTCACAGGGAGAATGTGCCAACTGCACACAGACAAAACCTGAGGTCAGGATCGAACCTGGGTCTCTGATACAGTGAGGCAGCAGCTCGACCAGCTGCACCATCGTGCTGGTTGTCCAATTGACTTTTATGATTTTATGCTATTGGTAAAAAAACAAGCCAAAGCCTCCAGTCATTACCAATGTCATAATCTCCATCCCTGGGCTTGGCATGCGTTTCATTTTTGGTCAAAATGGGAACAGATTCAACTGTAAACCTTCCGACAATAACCCAGAATAGTGGCTCTGAATATGTCGAATCATTAATCAAACAAACTATTTGTATAGAATCAGCAAGTTTGGAAATGGCAGGGGATGGAGGTGAGTTGGGGTCACGGACATTGAAGAGGTTGAAGTGCAGCATACTTAAGCAACTAATTTTCATGTAAATTATATTTCTCTAAACTAAAATATTAAACCAATTGAGATGTTTTACTTTAAGTTAGATCTCGGTCATATTGCAGTGAACCTTATACTTCTGATTCATACAAGTGAGAGCTTTCCTCGTCTGCTATCTAATGTTTTCAAACTGTACTATACCAATGCACACACAAGAACATTTTCAAGGAAAGATGAGTAGTGACAACTAGATATAGAGAAAACAGACGGATCAAAAAAGCGACTAGAAACCCAGTTATTAAAAGAAATGAAAAATTGTTCTTTGTTTAAAAAGATTAATAGGAATGGTTGTCATTACCATTCACAATATATTTAAGTTTAGAAATCTGGATATAATTGTCGTTCACTCAGACTTTCCTCGAAGTACGAAAACAGATTTCCAAATACTTTGGTGTGTCATGTGCATATGGACTGATAATGTAACTTATAGACAGATCATAAAATCATAAAATCTGCACCAATTAAGTGTTGGCATCTGAAGCACAGCCATAATGTTAACGCAAATGAAAGGAATAGGATCCAACACTGCAATAACAGTTTCTATGTATGAGTCATTGGAATACGTTATATTAAATGTTTGTACTCTTAGAACATCACCCTTATACATTTTTGTTTTCCCTGTTCTAAACTGGCCTGAAATTTGGTTGACCTTTGTCCTTGGCATGTGAGAACTGCCCACGAGCAAAGTATGAATGGGTATCTTTATTTTAGATTCTTTCCAAAGATTTGCATGCAACTTGGCCAACTAAGTTTGGGAAATGTGTAGGAAGGAACTGTAGATGCTGGTTTAAACCGAAGATAGACACACAAAAAACTGGAATAACTCAACGGGACAGGCAGCATCTCTGGAGAGAAGGAATGGGTGATGTTTCGGGTTAAGAAGGCTCGACCCAAAACAATAGACAATAGGTGCAGGAGTAAGCCATTCGGCTCTTCGAGCCAGCACCGCCATTCAATGTGATCATGGCTGATCATCCCCAATCAGTACCCCGTTCCTGCCTTCTCCCCATATCCCCTGACTCCGCTATCTTTAAGAGCCCTATATAGCTCTCCTTTGAAAGTATCCAGAGATCCGCCCTCTGAGGCAGAGAATTCCCACAGACTCACAACTCTCTGTGAGAAAAAGTGTTTCCTCATCTCCGTTCTAAATTGCTTACCCCTTATTCTTAAACTATGGCCCCTGGTTCTGGAATTCCCCAACATCGGGAACGTGTGTCCTGCCTCTAGCATGACCAAACCCTAAATAATCTTATATGTTTCAATAAGATTCCCTCTCATCCTTCTAAACTCCAGAGTGTACAAGCCCAGCCGCTCAATTCTCTCAGCATATGACAGTCCCGCCATCCTGGGAATTAACCTTGTAAACTAACGCTGCACTCCCTCAATAGCAAGAAACATCATCCATTCCTTCTCTCCAGAGATGTTGCCTGTCCCGCTGAGTTACTCCAGCTTTTTGTGTCTATCTTAAGTTTGGGAAATGGCATACATGCCTGCTTTTTTGTTGTATTTTACTTTGATCGGGGAAGTGCTAGGTAGTAGCATTGACAATTCATTATGAAGACTTGAGGCAAGCAGTAACTTGATCCATTTAGCAGATGTTCCAGCAACTTAACCAGTTGTATTTGGCCCTTACACAGGCATCTCTTTCACAGATAAAATGAGTGAAGAGAAATATTTTATGCTGAGAGTGTGAGAAGCTGATGGAAGTCTAAAGGGATACAACCAGGCTGCTGAATCAGCTAATAATGCACTGATCTCAACCTAATGTTTGAATTAATGCAGTGATATTTATAATAAATGACATAGAACCATCCTTTTTAAAATATGCATGAGGTCTGATCTTAAAATTAATCTGAGAGATGAACTCTAGGGGTAACGTGTTTTGACATATTTTCAGGTGGCTACCTACTGAAAGGATTTATGCATTCTGAATGTTTTTGTTCCTTGACATCAAACAAATATTTGTCAATGGCTTTGATACACATGCAACTTTGGTAGTTGGTAATAAAATACATATCGGCCATAACAAAGTTATACAACATATTTAATCGCTTGGGCATGATGCAAAACAGAACACGATGGAGAATATGCTGAACATGGGCAGTACAGTGGTGCACTAGGTAGGGCAGGTAGGACCTCTCAGCACCAGCATCCGGTTTGGATCCTGAGCTCTGGTGCTGTCTGTGGGGTGTTTGGATATTTGGTGGAAGTGGCCTGGGGAGCTGTGGTGGGAGTAGATCTGGCCTGGGAGCAGCCAGGGAGGTGATGCGGGACGGCGTCAGCAGTCTGGCCTTGAAGTGGCAGCGGAGCCAGTGCAGGCCGGGGTTGGCGTCTGCTGCCCGGCCTGCTGGTGAAGGACAGGTCTGGAAACGGCTGGGGTGGTGGTGCAGGTCGGGCATTGCACAAATGTTGATCAAAGCAATCGCTTGTAATTTCAATGAGCTCCGCAGTGTAACTAGCAGCCTATGTTCTTGGTGTCCAATTACTGTGGGGATGCTCTGTAAACTATCAGTGAAATCAGTTATAAAGAGGTCCATAGTATAAAGAGTTGATTGTAATAAATAATGAAATCCAAGTGGATTGAACATTATGTTATCTACATTACAAAGATGTACAGGTTTGTAGGTTAATTGACTTTGGTAAAAATGCTAAATTGTTCCTAGTGTGTAGGAGAGTGCTAGCGTGCAGGGTTATCGCTGGTCGGCATGGACTCGGTGGGCCAAAAGGCCTGTTTCTGTACTGTATCTCTAAAGTCTAAAGAGGTGATTTTGAAATTCATTTTGACATGATGGCAGGGAGATATTTTCTTCTCAGAGCAGAGATTATGCCAAGTAGATGTAACTCGAAGATAAAAGCCAGAATAATTGAGATGGAAGTAGGGTAACAATTCTTCAAGCATTGAGTGCAAATGTGTGAATCTCTTATCCAATGGGGGAGAAGATGCTGGGTCAGCTAATGATTGATCTTTTTCTCTCTAGAGAGTATAAATAGTTATGAAGTTAATGTGGCTGAATTGAGTTAAGATAAGGTTCAGCTATGATCTCACTTATGTCAGAACAGACTCGTGTGTGTCAGTGAATTATTCCTATCCTTGTGGTGCTATGTTTGTTTAAAGCAAAGCAAATGCTGATTTTTACAAAGGCCCACTGCTGCAGCAGACGGCTATTTTTTTTCAGAAGGATTCAGAATGTTTTTTAGCATTCATTAAGTTTTATCTCATCAACCATGTTAAAAACAATTTCTTCACATCATTCATGCAATGCCTAACAGCTGCTGAAAGTCATGATATGAAAATAAATCTCCTCGTCTAAACTTGGAGATAAAGGCTGCAAGAGGTGATATTCTTAGCATAATTATATGTTTCTGTCATATTAAATTTAGAGATATCTGTTGTTCACCAAATGCATGGGTTAACAGTACAGCAGAACTAATTTTAGCATGTAATCTTGGCAATGCTATACAATCTGTACAACTGTAAAATTGAGTTGATGCATTACTGCTGGCATGCAGTTGAAAAGTAAACTACCTCACTGAATTGATGAGAATTATTACACGTGTAAATTTCACAATAAGATTTGAGAGCAGAAAGAGTTGGGTGAAACCACTCATGGAGTCTTTCACAACCAGACAGATGAGCCTCAGACTCTGATATCAGCTGTAAAGTATAACTTTCTCTGTGGCTTTATTTTGGAAAGGTCAGAAAAGATTTACTTTAGGAAATTCCCCTCTGAGTGCGTGCACATCATCATATTTATAGTAAGTAGATAAAAATGAATCAGTATTTCTTTTAGAGATGGAGCACTCTTCCTATCGTGTTTCATGCCAATGTACGACATCTGCTTATATAAAAAGTACTGGTCAATTTGCTCAATACAACCTACCATAAGCATGAAAAAGATAATCAGCAAATAATATTAATATGGGTGTAATTGATAATAAAGGAGTGAATATTTGTAATTGGCTATGATGCATGTGAAAGTCCCCCCAGTGTTCTTTGAAGCATTGCATGCCATCTTGTGCATCAGTCTGATGGGGTCGACTGAACCTTGTTCTAAAATCTCATGCCAATCATGTCACTTGCAATGGTACTGCAGTCCATGGTACTGTGCTAACGTATCAGCCTTGATTACTTGATCAAGTATCTAGAAACATAGAAAATAGGTACAGGAGTAGGCCATTCGACCCTTTGAGCCAGCACCACCATTCAATATGATCATGACTGATCATCTAAAATCAGTATCCCGTTCCTGCTTTTCCCCCATATCCCTTGATTCCTTTAGTCTGAACAGCCAAATCTAACTCTCTCTTGAAAACATCCAATGAATTGGCCTCCACTGCCTTCTGCGGCAGAGAATTCCACAGTTTCCCAACTCCCTGGATGAAGAACTTTTTTCCTCATCTCAGTCCTAAATGACCTACCCCTTATTCTTAAACTGTGACCACTTGCTCTGGACTCCCCCAACACCGAGAACATTATTTCTGCATCTAGCCTGTCCAATCCTTTACGAATTCTATATGTTTCTATGAGATCTCCTCTTATCCTTCTAACATCCAGTGAATATAAGCCCAATCGACCCATTCTTTCATCATATGTCATTTCAGCCATCCTGGGAATTAACCTGGTGAACCTACGCTGCACTCCCCCAATAACAATAATGTCCTTCCTCAAATTAGGAGACCAAAATTGCACACAATGCTCCAGGTGTGGTCTCACCAGGGCCCTGTACAACTGCAGTAGGATGTCCAAGCTCATAAACTCAAATCCTCTCACAATGAAGTCCAACATGCCATTAGCTTTCTTCACTGTCTGCTGTACCTGCATGCTTACTTTCAGTCATTGATGTACAAACACACCCATGCCTCGTTGCACCTCCCCTTTACCGAATCTGATATAATTCAGATAAATCTTCCTTCCTGTTCTTGCCACCAAAGTGGATAGCCTCACATTTATGAACATTATACTGCATCTGCCATGCATCTGCCCACTCACCCAACCTATCCAAGTCAACCTGCAGCCTCATAGCATCCTCATCGCAGCTCACACTGCCACCCAGATTTCTGTCATCCGCAAACCTGGGGATGTCACATTTAATTCCCTCATCTAAACCGTTAATATACATTGTAACTAACTAGGGTCCCAGCACAGAGCCTTGCAGCACCCCACTAGTCACTGCCTGTCATTCTAAAAAGGGCTCATTAATTCCTACTCTTTGCTTCCTGTCTGCCAACCAGTTCTCTATCCAATACCCTACCCCCAATACCATGTGCTCTAATTTTGCAGACTAATCTCTTGTGTGGGACCATGTCAAAGGATTTTTGAAAGTCCAGATACACCACGTCCATTGGCTCACCTTATCCATTCTACTTGTTACTCTCAAAAAATTCCAGAAAATTAGTCAAGCATGATTTCCCCTTCATAAATCCATGCTGACTTTGACCGATCCTGTCACTGCTTTCCAAATGCGCTGCTATAACATCTTTAACAATCTTTAACAATTCTCCGTTTTCTCTTTCCCTCCTTTCTTAAAAAGTGGGGTAACATTGGCTACCCTCCAGTCCACAGGAACTGATCCAGAGTCGAGAGAACATTGGAAAGTGATCACCAATGCATCCACGATTTCTAGCGCCACTCCCTTGAGTACTCTGGGATGCAGACCATCAGACCCTGGGGATTTATCTGCCTTCAGTCCCAACAGTTTACCTAACGCCATTTCCTGACTATTGTGGATTCCCTTCAGTTCCTCCCTCCCACTAGATCCTCAGTCCCCTAATATTTCTAGAAGATTGGTTGTGCCTTAGTGAAGACAGAACCAAAGTACTCATTTAACTGTCCTGCAATTTCTTTGTTTCCCATTATAAATGCACCTGTCTCTGCTGGTAAGGGACCTACATTTGCCTTCACCTTATTACGAATGCTCCTCGCATTAAGGCACAAAGCTTTCAGGTTTGTTTTTCTTATCTCCCTTCTAAATTTTTCTTCTGTCCTCCTTTTATGTCCCTCTGTCTCCTTGCATTTGTCCCATCCCCTGCCCTGTTAGTTTAAACGTGACTTTTCTAAACTATCCCATTAACTGCACGCATACGCTTCCACGTTGTTGACCCCACCCCACCCACTGTTTAGTTTCAATCCACACTTGCAGCACTAGCAAACCTGCCTGCCAGAATGTCGGTCCCCCTTCAATCAAGGTGCAGCCCGTCCCTTTTGTACAGGTCACCCCTGCCCCAGAAGAGATCCCAGTGTTCTTGAGATCTAAATCCCTGCCCCCTGCACCAACTTCTCAGCTACACATTCAGATTCCTCATCTCCCTGTTCCTCAGATTCAGATTCAGATTCAGATACAATTTTAATTGTCATTGTCAGTGTACAGTACAGAGACAACAAAATGCATTTTCTACCCTCACTAGCACGAGGTACTGGAAGCAACCCAGAGATAACCACCCTAGAGGTTATGCTTCTCAGCCTCCTACCTAGTTTTCTATACTCAAGTTGCAGAATCTCCTTCCTCTTCTTACCTAAGTCATTTGTGTCTACAGGCACAAATACTTCCGGCTGCTCACCTTCCCTCTCTAGGATATTCTTAAGTCGCTCTGAGACATCTTGGACCCTGGCACCAGGGAAGCAACACACCTCGAGTCTCGCCTGTCACCACAGAATCTTCTGTCCGCACCTCTGATAATGGAATCACCCACCACTATGGCTCTGCCTGACGTCGGTCTTGCCGGTTTAGCCTCAGCGCCAGTGTCTAGTCACATACCTGTCCGCTGCTCGGACTGGAATCATCGTCTGCTCTGACAGCTCCCAAGAGGGTGTTTAAAAAGGAACTGCAGACGCTGGAAAATTGAAGGTAGACAAAAATGCTGGAGAAACTCAGCGGGTGAGGCTGCATCTATGGAGCGAAGGAAATAGGCAATGTTTTGGGACGAAACCCTTCTACTTAAGAGGGTGTACCTGTTTTCTTTTTAAAAAAAAAAAAATTTTAAATAAAATTTATTAGAAGTACGGTAAATTACAATAATACACAACACATATATCTTAATACATTTTTTGTACCGCTTCATTTTTTTGAGCTTTAAGAAAAAGATAGAAGTAAGGAAAGTAAAGAAAGTGCGCAAGAGTCGTGAAGTGCAAGAGAGTGTTGGGAAAAGAAAGCCCCTTAGAAAAGAAGTTAGAGAAGGAAGTAAAGTAAGAAAGTAGACCCTAGAAAAGAAAGAAAAAGAAAGTAGGAACAATCGCTCTATTATAACATTAAACTCCGCAGAAAGGGGACTACCAACCAAGTCTGTTTTTGTTGTTTTACCTCCCATTGCCAGGTCCTGATACCATTTATTTCTTTATTTAATTTTAACTTACTATTGCACCTCATGCTTGTAATAGGTCCATAAACGTAGACCACGTCTTTTGGAATTGGTCTGCTTTACCTGCTAAGAGGAATCTCATCTCTTCCAGATGTAATGTTTCAAACATATTTGATGTCCACATTTTTATTGTTGGTGTGGGCGCATTTTTCCAGAATTTAAGTATGAGCTTTTTTCCCATTATTAGCCCGTAATTGAATAAATTCTTCTGATACACGTTTAATTCAGGGATACCTTCCGATATTCCAAAAATGATCCATTCTGGTTTTGGTACCAGTTTTATTTTAATTAATTTTGAAAAAATATCAAATATTTCATACCAGAATTTTTGGATTTTTGTACAAAAAACAAAAGAATGCGCTATGGTAGCTTCTTGACACAGACATTTATCACAGATTGGTGAAACATTAGGAAAGATTTTATTTTATTTAGTTTTTGAATAATATAGTCTATGTAATGTTTTGAATTGGATGAGCGTATGTCGTACGTTGATCGAACATTTATGCACCTGTAGTAAATGATTATCCCAGCTCTCTTTTGAAATTTTTATAGCTAATTCTTGTTCCCAGTCTCTTCTAATTCCATCTGTGGGTATATCTATGTTTAAAATGATATTATATAAGTACGATATTAGATTAGCTGATTCCGCCTTTGTCTTCATTGCTTCATCCAGTAAATCGGAAGGCATATTATGATAGTCTTTTGTGTATTTTTTCAGATAATCACGAATTTGAAGATATTTAAAATATTGGTTATTTTTCTAATTATATTTCAGTTGTAGTTGTTGAAATTATAGTAATTTTCCCAATTCATACAGATCTTCGAGCGTTTTGATTCCCATTCTTTCCCATTGTATAAATGATTTGTCTATGATTGATGGTTTAAACGATGGGTTATTGACTATTGGTATTGAGAGAGATAGGTTTCTTAATTTTAGATTCTGTTTTATTTGTTTCCATGTTCTAATTGTGCTATGTATAATTGGATTTTTATTATAATTTTTATTATTCAAATTTATTGGTGAGAGGATAATCGCTCCTATATTACTCGGGGAGCAGTCCCCTTTTTCCATTACAATCCAGTCCGCCTGCTGGGCAGAATTGTCCAGCACGTGAATCATATTTTTAATATTTACTGCCCAATTATAATACATAAAGTTAGGGAGCGCTAGACCCCCCAACTCTTTTCGTTTATTAAGGTGTGTTCTTTGTATTCTATGGGATTTATAATCCCATATAAAATTTGTAATGTCTGAGTCCAATTTTTTGAAAAACTTTTTTGGGAGATATATAGGTATAGATTGAAATAGGTATAGGATTTGTGGTAAGAAAATCATTTTTATAGCGTTTATACTGCCTATTAAGGACATCGGAAGTGTTTTCCAGAATTTAATCAAATTATTTAATTTCTTAAGTAAGGGATTATAATTGGCAGGGTGTACCTGTTTTCAAGAGGTACTTCCATCGAGGTCTCCTGCACTAGTTTCATCCCCTTCCTTTCCTTCTCTAACCGTCGCACCTCTTGTACTCTTGGAGTGACGACCTGACTGTAGGTCCTGTCCAGGAAGCTTGTGTCATCCCGGATGGACCACGGGTCATCCAGCTGCTGCTCCAGTTGTCTAACTCAGTCCTTGAGGAGCTGCATCTGGACACAGTTCCCACAGGTGTGGTGGTCAGTGACACTAGTGGTGCCCCTGGCTTCCCGCATCCTGCAGCAAACGCATTGTAGTATTATTCCTGCCATCACGTCAATAAATTTAAATAATTAAGTTAAATTAAACACACAACCAAATAAATGTAGCCTCCTCGCCAAAGTCTCTTGAGCCAAAGACTTGCACGTTACCCCCTCCAAGGCACTTCACCTCAACAAGGCCCCTCTGCTACACCTGCACTTAATTTTATCTAGTCACGACAACTAGACACAACTAATTAGGATGTCTCAGCCAATCCACTCCCTCGCTGTTCTGGCTGCTGTTCCTCTGCAACCTTCAAGGTAATTGCCTGGGCTGACTCTTGGCACCTCATTCCCATTCATAAAGGTCCAAGACTGGTGTTGCTGCATCAGTGGAAAAGGTAATGCTGGTTTAACACTTTTAAAGGTGATAACTATTATACAACTTTTCCTCTTTATCCAACACATTTTTGAATAGATCAGTTTCTTGCCCTTCTCGAAGTGTATTCATTCATTAGATTGGATTGTCCATTCTTTATAGATCTCGGCGGGGTGAAAAGCCAACTGGTTTTCCTCATTGTACAGGTAATCTGCTCCAATAGGTTATCTAGGGAGAAGCCTAAGATTTGTCCTGAGAGTTATTTTGATCTAACCATCAGAGATTCTTGAGTAAAATTCAGTGGGTCAGGCAGCGACTCTGAAGGATATCAATGATAGTCAATGTTTTGGGTCAGGACTCTTCTTCAGACTGGTTGTAGCGGGAGAAGAAAGCTGGATTGGACAAAGCCTGGGAGGTTCTTTGCTCAATCATTACATTAGAGTGTGGCATTCCACATTTTGGTTGTTTCTCAATTTCCTTTTGTACCATTCTGTTTAAAATGTTTTATCTGAATGGATTTCCCCTTGTGTTAACATTTAAATCAGGATTATCATCTCCTGTTCTGCTCAACAGTCTGTTCTTTTAATAGAATATGTATTTTGGTCTTTTTAATTATTATTAATTGGCAAAAGTCAAATAGTTTAATTATTGGAATCGTATATATAAACGCCCAATACACAATTAAAGCAAACTGATTTTAATTACGCTGACATGAATTTATTGAACATTGAATTACACTTAACATCACAAGTGAAACACACTGGCACAACCTATATTTTATTAAAACATTATTTTGAGCCTCAGTATCGACTCATCTTCTAAACCTACCTTGCCCGGTATAGTTTGTGGTAATAGTTTTTTATCTTAATAAAAAAGGATGAAGTGGGAACTTTTGCTATCATATCGAGCCATTTCTGCCTATTTAATCTTTTGAAGTCCTGAGTAGATCAACTGTGATCTCCTTAAATTGAAGATAATTTAGCAAAGTTGCAATTTATTCTGAATCCTCAACCCTCAACCCTCACCAACTTCTATGGATGCATCGTAGAAAGCATTTTATTGGGATGCATCACAGCATGGTTTGGGAACAGCTCCATCCAAGATCGCAAGAAATTGCAGCGAATTGTGGACACAGCCCAGACCATCACACAAACCAACTTCCCTTCCATTGACTACATTTATAATTTGCTGCTTCGGCAAGGCCAACAGCATATAATCAAGGACCCTGGCCACTCCCTCTTCTCTCCTCTCCCATCGGGCAAAACTTATAAAAGTGTGAAAACGCACACCTCCAAATTCGGGGACAGTGTCCTCCCAGCTGTTATCAGGCAACTGAATCATCCTACTGCGACTACTGAACCATCCTACTGCAGTCCTGAACTACTATCTACCTCATTGGGGACCATTGGGGACATAGTCCATCTTTGATTGGACTTTGCTGGCCTTATCTTGCACTAAACGTTATTCCCTTATCTGTACACTGTGATTGGCCCGACTGTAATCGTATATTGTCTTTCCGTTGACTGGTTAGCACGCAACAAAAGCTTTTCACTGTACCTCAGTACACGTGATAATAAACTAAAACTGAACTGAAACTGAAACTGAAATGATCAATATGAACTACTCTGTTGCTTCCCCATATTCTGATTCCTCAAAGTTTCAGAAAATATTGTCCTGCTGAATTTTTTATTACCTCAGCTTAAATCTGTACCGATATTTCACAAAGGAGTAATCTGCAAAATGATCAAACATTCTCCTCTTGAATTGCAAAACGCATCCAGTATTACATTGACATAATCTCGCCTCGCAAATTGAGGTTCTATCCAAGAGAACATTTTGAACAACATAATATTAAGGTGAAGTATTGTGAATATAGGTTTAACATGCTGATGGGAGCTCCAGAAGATATGAAGGTGCTAAATTAATTGCACAGCACAAGAAGCACCCTGGGCTATTAAACAAAATAGGTGAGCAAATTGCTAAAGTATTAATCACTATTTCCCGAATTCAAGGTTCATGGATTGGGACTTGTGATTGGAAAATTGTAATTGTTACACTGTTATTTAAGAAGGGGGAGTTGAGGAAACCAGATAACTGCAGAACTGTCAGATGAACATTATTTGTGAGGCAGTTCCTGGAATAAATCATCTGATACTGAATGAATAAGCATTTGTACAAGTCTCAGTTTATCACAGATGATCAGTGATTTATATGAAAATTAGTTCATGTCTAAGTTATACAGTTGAGCGTCTAAAGATATCATCTACATGCATTTCTGGTCTCAAATTTTTAAATTATTATCAAAAATGATAATGTGCACTAGAGATTATGACTTTGTGACCTATCTTGATAGTTGGTTGTGAGGTCACAAGTGGAGGGCAGGGGTAAAAGGTTTGACCATGATTGATGCAGCATGACAAGTTGTTTGTCCCGGAGCTATTTAGTGAAGCTTCTGCATGGATAAAAGAATGTTAATTTTGCATAAGAACATTTGTTGATGGCATTCTGTAAGGAGGAATGATAGGTTTTATGGATGGGAATAGGGAGGGAATGTGACTAAATAAATCAGCAAACTCTAGCAAACAGACTTAGATAGGGGAAAATGAGATCACCATTTCGTTACTGCGAATGTCAAATTGAAATATTATTTTAATGGTGGTGAACTGTGGAGGAACTGAAAACATAGGTTTCTGTAATGTGTATATGACTAGGATAAGGGGTGCAAAAGCAACATTTGTGCTTTGTCTCAAGAGACCTGGAATGTAGAACTTTTGCTACAGTCATAGAACATAGAACAGTACAGCAAAGGAACAAGCCCTTCGGCCCACAATGTTTGTGCTGAACATAGTATCAAATTAAACTGATTTTCTGTGCCTGTATGTGATCCATATCTCTCCATTCATTGCATATCCATGTGCTTATCTATAGGCCTCTTAAATGCCTTTATTATCTCTGCCTCCATCACCACCCATGCTGTGTGTTCCCAGTAGCAAGTACTCTGTGTAAAATAAAACCTGCCCTGGAAATCTCCTTTAAACTTTCTCCCTCTGACCATAAAGCTGTGCCCTCTAGTCTCACATAGCCATCCTGAGAGAAAGGTTCTGACTGTCTTCCTATTTGTGCCTCTCCATTCTGTGTATACTTCACTCAGGTCTCCCCATAACCTACGACGTCCTAAAGCGACAATTCAGATTTGTCCAACCTCTCCTTATAGCTAGTATCCTCTAGTCCAGACAACCTCCTGGCAAATATTTTCTATACCCTCTCAAAAGCTTCCTTATCCTTCTGGTTATGGGGCGGCCTGATTGCACACAATGCTCCAAATGCAGCATTTCCAAAGTTTAGTGACTGTGTCAGCTTTCATACAGACTGCATCAGGAACAGTGCAATGAGTGCTGGATACCATCTGTAGGTAACAGGACCATCTTTGGGCGGGCAGTGACTCATTCACTGGAATCATCTCAGTGCACACGCTATGAGAAGAGGGTGGTAAAATCAGAATGAATATGACCAAGGAATGATTTGATCGAGGAGTCTAAATGATATAAATAATTAAAAACAGTCATAACAAAAAAACATTCCAGAAAACGTAGAGTGAAAAGGAGAGGGGACGATTAAAAAAAAACGGGGGAGTGTTGGGTGGGAATACCAGATCTTGGGACCTTGACAGTTGATGCGAGCTAAGTGTTCCAGGAAACAAATGCAAATTGAGGAGATACTGTAAGACCAATGTCAGGATCTATGAGCAGTGTGGGCATATTGTAGAAGGGATGGTATTTGCAAGGGAGAGGTCAAATGTTACTCAGAAGTGTGGGAATTTGCTGGCAAACTTGAAGGAAAGGAGTTCGGTATCTGAGAGAGGAGAACCGTCAAAATATGTCATTTCTGGGGCAAAGAGGAAAGATGTGCTCTCAGTTGTTCAGCCAGGTCAGTGTAAAAGGCAACTAAACTCTTTAGTAATGAACTCGGAAGTGCATTTGATTCAGAAAGAAGTGGATATCTGGAACGTGCTCTCCTCAAAGGCATTAACTGAAATCATCAAGATAATTTATAGATATTGTCAGATATGGGCAAGTAGAATTAGTCTAGATCAACACAAACCTGAATGAGTGCTGCAAAAGGCATTGAACGCCACACTGCACTTCCTTGGAAGAATAATTCTGAAGGATATTGAATTTTGGACTTGTTCTCATTTCATCCAGTTCATTTAAGGACCGAAGCCATAATTAAGTGTCAAATAAATCAATTATCAATAAATCTAATAGTTTCATAAATCTGGTTTGAATTGTATGGTGATAAAATCGAAAGCTATCAGAGCAGAGAAACTGCCTTCCTCTCCAGAGATGTTACCTGATCCGCTAAATATTTCCAGATTCCATGTATTTGCATTGTTTTAACAACACTGTACTGCCTGCTTCTATCAATGAGCTAAGATCCATAATAAGCACTGTGCTCTGATATGCCCATTGCTCTTGCCCCACTGAATTCATTACTACTTATCTGGGCTCCATTTCGTCTCCCTTTTCTAGTTCCTTCCCATTTACATGCAGGACACCTCTCATGTCCACCACCATTCTGATGGCTTCTAATACTCTCATCACAACTGGCTCATCTTTACTTTGGACGCCCAGTATCAATACATCTCCATCTCCACCTTCCACGTCTTTCTTGAACAAACGCCCAATTAGTTCCCTTCCACTAACACACTCATTTGATGAACAGAACCTATCCTTCCCATCAACAAAGTTTCTTTCAATTCCATTTACTTTCTACGTAAAGGGGTAGCCATGGGAATTTACAGTGGCCTAGCTTCTCCCTTGTCCCATACAAATGTTGGTGCTCCCTCCCCATCCCCCCTCCCCGCCCTTTTGACTTTTACTCTGCTACATGGATGACTGCATTGGTGCTGCTTCCTGCACTCATGCAGGACTTGCCAATTTCTTCGACTTTGCCAGCAGCTTCCACCCTGTCCTCAAATCCCCACAGACTATCTTTCACACTGCTCTTCATTTTCTGGAGCTCTCTGTTTTCATCTCGAGAGACAGACTTGCCATTGACATCTTCTGCACATCCACTAACTCCCACAGCTATTGCAACTACATCACTTCTTCCCACCATCCTGTAAAGATGCCATCCCTTTCACTCAATTTCCTTGTCTCCATTGCACCTGTTCTCAAGGAGAGGTCTACAGCTCTAATCTGCCCTTGATTTGGAAACTTCATGTGTACCAAAGTTGATGGAGTCCCCGTATGTATTTCCTCTATTTGCCATTTGTCTGCTGTCACAAATCCTCCCCCAGAAGAGCAATAGGGTTCCCCTGGTCCTTGTCTTTCACCCCATCAGTCTCCACATCCAACACATCATCCTCAGCCATTTCCCTCAGATCCAATGTGATCCCACCAGCAGTCACATCTTCCCTTCCATCCCCACGTTCTGCTTTCTGTAGGGATCTCTTTCCTCATGACTTCCTGGTCCATACATTCCTCTCCACCTATCCCTCCCATCCCCTGGAACTTTCCCTTGCAACTGTAGGAAGTATAACTCCTCTCTCATCACTATCCAAGGACATAAATAGCCCTTCCACAGGAGGTAGAGATTTACTTGCATTTCATCCAGCCTGATCTCCAGTCTTCTTTGCTCTCTATCTGGCCTCCCTGGCAAGTCCAAGTGACGTTTGGACAGTCATATTGCAGAAAACATGCATCCTGTCTGCATAGACATCTTGAGTTTCTGTTTGCATTTTGACCCTGTCCCACTCCCACACTAATCTGTCTGCGCTCGACTTTCTCCATTACTATGGAGAGTCCAAATACAAATTGGAAGAACATATCGAATTTCTTAGTAGCATACAACTCAATGGTATGAACATTTAATGTTTCCGTTTCTGCTGTTTTGATTGGGACTTAGAGTTTATAAACTTTATGTTTATTAATTCACTTTTTTTGGTTTATTTATTGTTGTTTGTTTTCTGCTGTCTCTGTGATTATATTATCTGGTCCATAGGTCTGGATTGTGCATGCAGTTAGCTGTTTGACTGTGTAGTTATAACAGTTGAACTGATTCTAGCTTGCAAGGACAATTGTGTACTTGCATTATCCAACTGGATGAGAATCAAGCGTGCATTGATTATTGATCACTTTAGTGCAAAGTCATTCAGGTCATTTGCAGAGTTTTGACTACCAACTAGGGTTGCCAACTTTCTCACTCTCAAATAAGGGACAAAAGGTCAAAATACGGGACAAATTCCCGACGGCAATTCGTTGACCGACTCGGCCGTGGCTGGGTGAGCGATAAGTTGGCCCGGGTGCTGGACTGCACACAAAGCCCAGCCGGCGGACCAGCTAAGACGTTGCGGCCCAGGGCGAGGCGCTGCTGCTGCACTCCATGGGCTGCACTATATTGGGACGGGTGAGGCGGGGCCGGACGCGGTGCTCCAACCTGACAGTCCTCTCGACCTGTGTAGTAGCAGTCAAATACGGGACAAGGACAAACCAATTTAGCCCAAAAAACAGGATGTCCCGGCTAATACGGGACAGTTGGCAACCCTACTAACAACCCAGCCGTGATCAGCATAATCTGAATTAGCTTGTTTAAGAAGGAACTGCAGATGCTGGAAAATCGAAGGTACACAAAAATGCTGGAGAAACTCAGCGGGTGCAGCAGCATCTATGGAGCGAAAGAGATAAGCAACATTTCGGGCCGAAACTTTGGCCCGAAATGTTGCCTATCTCCTTCGCTCCATAGATGCTGCTGCACCTGCTAAGTTTCTCCAGCATTTTTGTGTACCATCTGAATTAGCTTGCACCTTCATGGCCAGATCTACAATGGCAATCACATTCTCCAGCACATCTCCCGAGGACCAGGGGCAATAATTAGAAAGAGTAACGGTAACAATGCAATATCGTATGGTCGCCGTGTCCAACATTTGCATATTTTACTGTGCGGCTTCATTATTTCTGAGAGAAAGAAAGAAAGATTGCAGTTTTTTTAATACCTTTCATGACGAGCCCTTCATAAGTATTTTACAGTCAATTAAATATTCTGGTCTGGTCAAATTTGTGACAGGAAAACTAAGGTTTAATTTATGTAAATATGGGAAGTGACTGTGCTTGGTTTTAAAGCTGACAGCCCCGGAAAGTTGAGGGCCCGCAGGCGCAGTCTGCAGCCACAACAAATCTTTTATGCGCTTCATTTTTAAGAGTGCACGAGGCTCTCCTCTCACCCTGGGAGCAAAGAAATCAGGCTGTAAATTCTGACCCCTCCAGATTGTTCCCACTATTGAGCTCTTTGTTACATGAGACTAAGCTGCTGTGTTCATTAAGATCACGTAAGACAAAGGGCAGAGTGCACCAGATGTTTGGGTTCAGTCTTAAGGATCATTTATACTTACAGAAGAGTAGAGAAATGGAAGAGTTACAAAATCCAATTCCATCAGCCTGAAGAATGGCATTATCAGTGCCAGAAAAAGTGGGTGCATTCAAGAAAAAATGTTGCAGATTAAATTACACGACTGTCCGTAGCCTGGGTTAACAATTGAAATCTTAATTGACATTTTAATTGGTTCAACATTTGCCCACGAGGAAGAGACTTCAAATTTTCACATGCGTAGAGTTATGTAAAGGGCAGCCTTATTAAAACCTTCCCTCATATTTCTGAAGTCATAACATTAAATTAATATTTTTAGCAGAAATCTGGTGCACCTTTAGAATGTGTTAGTTTTAAGCCTTAATTCATAGATTGTAATCACTGTAAAGGTTACAGATAAGGGCACAAGATAGACCAATGAGCAAACTGAATGGTGGTGCTGGCTCAAAGGGCCGAATGGCCTGCTCCTGTACCTATTTTCCTATTTTTCTATGTTTCTAACCCCATCATCATTGGAATCTGTCCAGTGATCCTTTCCTGAACTGCTTCAATGCAAACTTATTCCTCCTTAAAGAAGACAAAATATATTGACCAGGTGCATATATTAGTCCAGGTGTTTCACCAGAGCCCTGCAGAGTTTTTGCAATGTTTCTCTAATTTATACCTGGTTGCCTTTGTAATTTATGACAACTTTCCATTTGCCTTCGTAATTGCTAGGAATATCTGTATGCTAATTGTCTGTGTTTTGTGGACAAGAACACAGATATCTCTCTTTAAATTTCAATGACTAGAGGACAGAGGTTTAAGATGAGAGGGGCAAATTTTAAAGGAGACTAGACCAAGTGGCTCCTGTTGGGCCCCGTTCCCCAACGCGGGGGGGGGGGGGGAACGGCGTCACATGGGAGGGCTGGTCCCCGAACGCGGCGTTGGCGCTCACCCCGGAGACAGGCGCCTCCTTGGAGCCAATCAACCATTCCCCAACGTAACCCGTTTGCCCAACGCAATATTCCACCACTCACCCATTGCCCCCAACTGCGCAAGTGCGGCTCATTTCCCCTCATCCCCAACACTCCCTCCTCCTCCTCTTCACCCTCCCTTCACTCCCCTCACCTCCACTCCTCCTCCACTCCCTCCCGCCCTCTCCTTTCCCCTACCCTCAGTCACTCTCTATCCTCAGTCACTGCCTCCCACCCTCCATAACCTCTCTCCCCTACCTACCCCCTGACCCGTTTTGCCCCGTTTACCCAACGCAATATTCCACCACTCACCCGTTTCCCCAATACAACCCGTTTACACCACTCACCCATTCCCTCAACACAACCCGTTCCCCCAATGCTATCAATCCTTCCCACATGGTGGGGGTGGGGGGTGAACAAAAATCTCACCCTCTCCTTACTCCCCTTGAAGCTGCTGAACCCATTGTCTCTCTGTCACCTCTCCCTCCCTCTCATTTTCCCTACCCTCAGTCACTCCCTCCCTCACCTCTCCCCTTTCACACTCCCCCATTAAAGACAATGTTTAAATAACATTTCTTCTCCTCCCATCCCCCACTCCGTCAACTCTCATAGCTTCTGTATTTGCAGCAGCGATCACGTTGTGATGTCATTTTCCGTTTTCGGAGTCTTCACGACAGCTTGTGTAAATGAGATCCCATCGACGGAGGACGACCGTGAGATGCCGTTGTAACATCATCACTGGAAGCTGCTAGAAAAGTCTCACTCTCACAGGCAGTTATTATTTTCAAAGTTGTCTTTTTTTAAACTTTAAATATCAATAACGTGAAATATAACATCATATGTGAAGAAAATTGATACTAACGATCACGGGGAAAAGCTGAATAAGATTCTGCAAAAATATTGTGCTATTGTGCACCGTTTTGGCATAGTTCCTTGATCTCACAGACACACAGCCAAACAAGAAGAGACTTTTAGTATTATATAGATGTGCAGGGGAAGTTTTTACAAGAATGGTAGATGCCTAGAACACACTGCCAAAGGTGGCGCTGGAGGCAAATATGATGGTGGCATTTAAGCAACTTTTAGATATGTACATGGATAGTTAGGGATATGGATCATGTGCAGGCAGAGGAGATTCGTTTAACTTGGCATCATGTTTGGTTTGGACATTGTGGGCTGAAGGGCCTGTTCCTGTTTTGCACTGTTCTATGTTCTCTCTGTATAGCATTATTTTGTAGTCTCTTTTAAACCGTATTCTGTTTTGTCTACTTCCTACCAAATGTAAAAGCTTCGCATTTCCTGGCTATAAACTGCTATCTACAAAGTTTTGTTACTTACTTGAGTTATATTTAACATTTTGTTCTCCTCACACCCTATACTCCCACCCACCGTTGTATTGGCAGCAAATTCAGCTGCAAAACCCTGAGAGCTTCTTCCAACTCAGTGTAGACTGTAGGCATGTGAGATCCCAGTGTTGATCCCTGTGGCATCCCTTCAGTTATAGCTTACCAGCCTGCAGGTGACCCATTTATCCCAAATGTTTCCTGTTGATTTGCCATTCCTTCATCATGCTAATGTTTTAGTCCATATTATTATGAGCTCTTGCATAGAACAACATCAAACAGTAAAATAAGTCACTTGGGCTACCATGGCTGTGCCAACCATGACACCAATCTAAATTAATCCTATTGTTCATTTGTATAGTAAACCTCTATGTGGCACCTTATTAACTGCCTTTTTGAAATCTGACTACATTCTATCTATCCTGCCCGTTATATCTCAAAAATTGAATAATTATTAAACATAATTTTGCCTTTCCTAAAATTACTTTGATGCTTGAATGTATTATAGTTTTCTAAATGTTTCACTATACTTCTTTAATTGGGTTCCAATAGTTTCCCGGGGGGAAAAAATGTAACCTAACTGGCAGAGATTTCTTGCAATCACACTCCCTTTTCTTGATTAAGAATGTTATATTTGCAGTTCTCCAATCCATTGAGAACTTTCCAGAATCTGGGAAACTTCAGAAGATCATAATTAATGCATCCAATATATTTGTTTCCAGATCTTAAGAACGTGCCGTCATGCTTAGGGAGCTTGTTAGCCTTTAGTCCGATTAGTTTGCCAGGCACAATGATTGTTTTAAATTCCTATTGCAATCTTGCGCCTGGATTTTCTGATGTTACTGAGTTGTATTAATGACCTTGACAATGACAACAGGTATCAACTTCTTATTTGAAACCATTGTCATTTCCTTATTTCCCATTTATTAATTTCTCAGTCACATACTTTACGTGAGCAATATTTACTTCAGCTAATTTCCTTTTTATATCCTCCAATTTGCCATTTGGGCTAACTCTGACTGATGGAGGAGACCGAGGACAGAAAGGTCTGTGCAGGAATGGGAAGGAGAATTAAAGTGTCCAGCAACCGGGAGATCAGGTTGGTTCACGTGGGCTGAGGAAGGTGTTCCGCGAAACGATCGCCGTCTGCGTTTGGTCTCGCCGATGTATGAGTCCACATCTTGAACAACGGATACAGTAGATGAGGTTGGAGGAGGTGCAAGTGAACCTCTGCCTCACCTGCAAGCACTGTCGGGGTCCCTGTCCAGAGTCGAGGGAGGAGGTATAGGGACAGGTGTTGCACCTTTTGCAGTTGCAGGGGAAGGTACCTGGGGAGGGGGTGGTTTGGGTGGAAAGGATGAGTAACCAGGGAGTTGCGGCGGAAACGGTCTCTGCAGAAGGCGGAAAGGGGTGGAGATGGGAAAATGTGGCTCATGGTGGGATCTTGTTGGAGGTGGTGGAAATTTCGGAGGATTATGTGTTGCATGCGTCAGCTGATGGGGTGGAAGGTAAGGACTAGGGGGACACTGTCTCTGTTGCGACTAGGGGGAGGGGGAGCAAGGGCGGAGCTGCGGGGTACCGAGGAGATATGAGTGAGGGCCTCATCTATGATGGGAGAGGGGAACCCCCGTTCCCTAAAGAATGAGGACATCTCGGATGTTCTAACATGGAGCACCTCATCTTGGGCACAGATGCGGCGTAGACAGAGGAACTGGGAGTAGGGGATAGAGTCTTTGCAGGAAGCAGGGTGGGAAGAAGTGTAGTTGAGATAGATGTGGCACTACACATCTGCTTGACATTTTTTGCAGTGTTAATCATGCATCTGAATATGGCATTATAGTGAGGTGCACCCAGTCATGTTCCCAGGCAGATTTTGGATTGTAAAGGCATTCCTGCAACCTGTAGCTTTTTTATTTTTTTAATCTACAGTCCAACCGGGAGCAAATCCAGCAGCAAATTGCTGCCCATGTACAAATTAATGTCACCCCTTTGGGAACTTTAAGCACTGTGGCGCAGTGGTAGAGTTACTGCCTTACAAGGCCAGAGTCCCGGGTTCGATCCTGCCTACGGGTACTGTCTGTACGAAGTTTGCACGTTCTCCCCATGACTGCGTGGGTTTTCTTCGGGTGCTCTGGTTTCGTCTCACACTCCAAAGATGTACAGATTTGTACGTTAATTGCCTTAGATAAAATTCCAAATTGTCCCTAGTGTGTGTAGGATAGTGTTAGCTTGCGGGGATCGCTGGTCGGCGCAGACTCGGTGGGCCTAAGGGCCTGTTTCTGCACTGTATCTCTAAACTAAACCGATATCTTGACAACAAACTCTGCCATAGTTTTGCTACACTCCACATAAATCATTGAAACAGATGAGTTCCCCCCCCCCCCCCCCCCCCCCCCCCACCCCCCACCTCACACCCACCTTGGTGTTGATGCTGTGATTACTGGCCTTGCCTTGAAGTAGCTGGAGACCACACACTACATAGACCCACCAGGCCAGATCATAATTCAGGGTGTTCTCCTCATCTCCTAGAGAGATTACCTTCCCCACACCACATCCCTCTCCGCACCATACCCGGCCTTGCTTTCCCTCACTCCCATGGCCATCTGATGCCACTGTGCTGCGGTTGCTTTGCACGGTTTATCGACTGACACACTACCCAGCAATCGCAGCTCCTGCACGCTCTGCGGAAGGTGGCAAACATGCTGGCTGAGATTTAATGAAGGTCAGTGGGTGCAATCAGCCTGAGGGATGTTAAAATGTACATTTCATAAATGTAGCTATTTTCTCCATTGTATGTCCTTCCAGGTTGAGTGTTGGGGCTCAACCATTAATGCTAAAGTCGGCACTGGATATGGCAAAAGCTATGGGACCAGACAACATTGCAGTGTTGATAGTGAAGACATGCATTCCATAACTATCTGGGCTTGCAGCCAAGCTGTTGCACTTTCGTTACAACACTGGCATCTACCTGATAATGTGGAAAGCTCTATCCTGTTCATTAAAGGCAGATCAAATCTAATCTGATTAATTACTGTCATCAACAGTGCAGTCAAGCGATATTTACTCTCCAATACCTATTAACTGATTTAAAACAAGACACAAGGTGCTGAAGTAACCCAGTGGGTCAGGTAGCATCTCATGAGAACATGGATCAGTGACATTTCAGGTTGGGACTCATCCTCAGGCTTTGTCCTGCCCTCACCTCTCTTCTTCCCCCCCCCAACCAACTCCCACTTTAATCTGTCTGAAGAAGGGTTCCGACCCGAAACATTACTAATCCACTTTATCCAAAGATACACCTGACCCGCTGAGTTATTCCAGCACTCTCTTTTTTTTGTAAATCGGCAGATGCAGTTCATTATAACCTCACCTATTCACTGATGTCCAGTTTAATTTCGCTTGGACCACTTGACACTGGAACTCATCACAGCCATGATCCAAATATGGACTAAAGAACTGAATCCATGGGTGATGTGAGAGCTGTGGCCCTTGACGTCAAAACAGTATTTGACAAAGTCGCTTTAGTGAAACTGAAATCAGTAAGCATTAAAAAAGAAACATTCCAGTGGTTGGAGTCATTTTGTGCATAAGGAAGATGCGTGTAGTTGTCGGATGGCAATCATCCCAGCCCCAGGACGTTTGCTCTTCAGGGCACTGTCCACTGTCCTTAGCACAAGCATCTTAAGCTGCTTCATCAATGACCGTCCTTTCCTGATTAGAGGATGTTCACTTATTACAAAATGTTCAATTCCATTCACAACTTCTCAAAAAATATGTAGGAAGTAATTACAGCAGCACATGACTTCTTGTGGTATGCATTCGATCCATTCAGCATGGGCTGATAAGGGGTAAGTAATATTCAGGCCACATAAGTGTCAGGCATTGACCACCTCCAATAAGCAAGTCTCTGCCCTTTACTCTTGATGTTCATTGATATTTCCATTGCTGAGTCCTCCATCAGGCCCTACCATTGACAAGTCATTTGGACCAGCCAGGTAAGTACAATGGCTACAAACACAGTGTGTTGGAAGGAACTGTGGATGTTGGTTTCTATCGAAGATGGACACAGTCTGAAGAAGGTTTCTGACTTGAAACGCCACCTATTCCTCTTCTCCAGAGATACTGGCTCACCGATGAGTTACTCCAGCATTTGGTGTCTATCTTGCCTACAAGAACAGGCTGGGGTGTCCTGCAATGAGCGACTTGCCTCTTGACACCCCAAGACATTTCCACCACCAACAATGTACAAATCAGGGGTGGTTATAGGATAACCAAGTGTTTGGATGGATACAACTTTAAAGAAGTCCACCATTATTCAGGACAACGCATTGTGTTTGACTTGCATCTCTTTTAACAGTGCTGATCATTCATTCCATCTGTCATTAGTCCACTGTGCTGTGTTTCTCATTTATAGGATATATTGTAGTTACTTGCTCACCCTGCTCCATCCACACCTCGTAAACCATGACGAAACACAGCATGTGTACGGGAGCGCAATATCTCCTAAGAGTCGTACCATTCTGGATATGGACATATATCTACAGTGTTTCATTCTTTTTGGGTGTAAAGACTGGAACTCTCCATCAGCAGCATTGCGGCATTTTCTCCAGATCCTGTGAAAGTGCGCATCTTGTCGTGCTTTTCAATCAATCTGCCATTGATGCGAGTTGGTTAAGGTAATTCCTACACCCCAGTTATGCCCTGCAGCCATTTCTTCATGCAGATTCTTTAAATTCATGAGAACATTTTATAGCATTTGCAAGTGGATATTTGCAAATTAAACGATTCCAGAAAGCACCAAACCACATGGGTTGAATCAAACATTATTGATATTAAATGAAGGCAATCAGATACAAATCTGTAATTGTAATTGTTTACACAAAAGGACATAAAACACTGGAGTAATTCGGCGGGTCAGGCAGCATCCCTGGATAACATGGATAGAATTTAGAGGATTGAGGGAGGATCTTATAGAAACTTACAAAATTTTTAAGGGGTTGGACAGGCTAGATGCAGGAAGATTGTTCCCGATGTTGGGGAAGTCCAGAAAAAGGGGTCACAGTTTAAGGATAAGGGGGAAGTCTTTTAGGACCGAGATGAGAAAAACATTTTTCACACAGAGAGTGGTGAATCTCTGGAATTCTCTGCCACAGAAGGTAGTTGAGGCTAGTTCATTGGCTATATTTAAGAGGGAGTTAGATGTGGCCCTTGTGGCTAAGGGGATCAGGGGGTATGGAGAGAAGGCAGGTATGGGATACTGAGTTGGATGATCAGCCATGATCATATTGAATGGCGGTGCAGGCTCGAAGGGCCGAATGGCCTACTCCTGCACCTAATTTCTATGTTTCTATGTTTCTAAGATGTTTTGGGTTGGGTCAAACCAATCTGTAAATTGTGGGAGACCCCTGCAAGTTGCGCTGGAGCTGTTATGCATATACCCAGCTCTACAGTATTAACAAAAGGCATGAAAATGCATTGATACACATGAGTAGGTATAGATATTTTTTCGCCGCCTTGATGACAGTGGAGATGCTCAATTAGCATTGCACAGTTTGATGTCCTTACCGTTTACGTCGTTCCAGATGGACACAAACAGCACGTGTGTTAATACCTTTCCTCAAGATGACGCTCAAATTGATGACAATCTTGGATCTAAGGTTATTCTTTGCATCTAAATGGTGGTTGCAAACAATGAATGAATGAATGAATGAATGAATGAATGAATGAATGAATGAACAATTTGTATTTCCTGTCCATGGTGCGATATTTCAATATTCACAAGCTAAGTCCTTTCGTTTACCTGTAAAGAATGCAGTACCTTAGCATTTATTCTGCTGATGGAGCTTTCTTTCTCAGGAATCTAATAAAAATATTCAAGAATACAGTAAATACAGCACGTTCAGTCTTCTTGCAAGTTAGACACTAAATGAAGAAAGACATTAAATTTGGCAATGATAAATGTATCATGTAGAAGTCGGAAATTTATCTCTCCCTCTGCCATCCAGAATAACAAGGAATTTTGTGAAATCCACATTGTATTGAATAAAGTTTATATTAAGTTATGCCAGAAAGATCCGATTCTGGGTGGATATGGTTCGGTTAGGCTGCTCACAATTGTAATTTCCGAATGGTTCTCTGAACCTTTAATTAGATTATTGTCTTGCAAACCACCATCACCTTAACAGTGCCTTCTGCTGAATGAAGTTCACTGTATAATTGAATGCCATTTCAAACTCTGTAATTGGAAATTACGGTAAGTAGCAGTTTCTAATGTTTGTGGCTCTGATTTTTCACTGATAATAGATCTACTTACTGATTCACATATATCAGCATTCACATAGAAATTGCATACACATCATCGCTTTAAACCTTTCAGCTTTGCTGGAAGATGAAATAATGCAGCTATTTCATTCTTTCACAAACACATAGATACATAGATACATAGACAATAGGTGCAGGAGTAGGTCATTCGGCCATTAGAGCCAGCACCGCCATTCAATGTGATCATGGTTGATCATCCACAATCAGTACCCCGTTCCTGCTTTCTCCCCATATCCCTTGATTCTGCTAGCCCTCACAAAGTACCAAAGTGCAACACCAAAGTGATTCCGCTAGAACTCCCAAAGTGCAACACTGCAAGCTTGCTCTGATTAAACTCCAAACTTGAGAAGCTTGACAGAGGAGTCCGTGGAGGTGCAGTCGTTGGTGTGTAGAGGGTAAAGAAGAGGGGAGAGTACGCAACCTTCCAGTGTTCCTATGCTGAGGGTCTGCAAGGCTGCGTACTCTCCCCTCTCCTTTACTCTCTCTAAACCAACGACTGCACCTCCACAGACTCCTCTGTCAAGCTTCTCAAGTTTGCGGATGACACAACCCTGATTGGACTAATCCAGGATGGGGAGGATTCTGCTTACAGACAGGAAGAGACACAGCTGGCGGCCTGGTGCCTTTGTAACAAACTGGAGCTCAATGCTCTTAAGACAGTGGAATTGATTGTAGACTTTAGGAAAGCTCCCCCTCCCCCACTCACCATCAACAAACCACAGTCACATCTGTGGAGTTCTTTAAGTTCCTTGGAACCCTCATCTCCAAGGACCTTAAATGGGAGGCCACCATCGACTCCACAGTCAAAAAGGCCCCACAGAGGATGTACTACCCGCGGCAGCTGAGGAAACACAATCTGCCACAGGCAATGATGGTCCAATTCTATTCTGCCATCGTAGAATCTGTTCTCACCTTCTCCTTCATGGTCTGGTTTGGCTCAGCCACCAAGCACGACATCTGGTGGCAGCAGCGAATTGTTCGATCAGTTGAGAAGGTTATTGGCTGCAACCTTCCCCCCATTGATGAACTGTACACTGCAAGGGCCAGGAAGCGAGCGGGTAAGATCATCTCTGACCTCTCTCACCCTGGCCACAAACTCTTTGAATCACTTCCCTCTAGAAGGCGACTCCAGACTGCCAAACCCGCCACAGCCAGACATAAAAACAGCTTTTTTGCGCGAGCAGTAGCTCTACTCAATAACCAAAAGTCTGTAGCCTCCTTTTGCTCTGTTATTTTTTTATTTCATTCACATGTTTAAACTATAATATTTTATTCTTAATATTTTAATGTTTTATGTTTTATTCTTAATTGTTTACTGTATGTTGTGTTGTTACTTGCGAACGGAGCACCAAGGCACATTCCTTGTATGTGTACATACTTGGCCAAAAACCCAATTAATTAATTAACTAATTCATTCATCTATTTCCCTGCCCACTTCTGTAATTGATCTACATCCCACTGAATATTTTCCCAGCGTTCCTCAAGTGTGCGGCTGCAGCAAGCTTGTTGTCAAATCACGATGGTTATTGTACAAAATACCTACAGTTATATCTATAAAATTGAATATTAATTTCCACCCTTGCAACTCATTGTTTAATACTGGGAAAGAGAAACAATCATATATAAATTGCATTCACACGGGCTTACTGAATAGCTTGGATGCATAAGCAAGTGTAAAACCGAGGCACATAAATCAGAAATGTTCCAGGTTTGACCATTACATGGAAATTGAATACTGGAGTAGGTACAACCTTTACCTTTTTGTTGTCCATTGGAAAGGTGAGTTGTACAAGGCCTATAATGGGTGGCTGAGCCACTCTTCAAACCTGTTCACAATCTTTGATGTCCTTGAATTTCACACGCCATATCTCAGCCAAAGTTTGGCAACTCATTCTGTGCCAAACGTGCTGGCAATTATTGTCAGGAACTTATTTGCCAACAAACTTTGTTGCCAAGTATCATGCAATTAAAAAAAATCAAAATGCCAAGTGAATTCTTGTTATTTAATTAAGTCAGCACAAAATATTCTGACCACAGGTGTAAGATACGGACCATAGATATTTGTTTTAATAAGAAGAAAGGACAGACTGATGCAATAAATGCTAATAGCCTAAAATTTGGAGCTTAATTCTCTTTTAATGTCTTTGAAATTATGTTGGCATACGCATATGTGATTAAATTAGTCAAGGATTATAGACTGAGAGTGAAAAATGGAATGTTAGTAATTGGTGGGCTTTTGGGACATCTTTCTACGGCACAGCCATGAATAATTTAGAAGTGAGTGATTTCTACAAGATCTCATTTGGCAACTTCACCTCCAAATATTTTCAAACCCTGTCACAAACATTTAAAGTGTGAAAAGTTTTGCCTTTGGTAATTGTCAAAATTAAAGTAAAAATCAGATGGTTTAGACTGAAGAATGATTGCTCCATCTTGATGTTAATGAATGAGAATTCACTGACCGAGTGCTGTTCCTAGGTCTCTACAACGAAGAAACATGTTTGTGAGTTTCAGGAATATTTTGCACGTCAGAGATTTAATTCAAATTAAAAGTTAGTTGATAAGTGACAAACATTCCTGTCGGGCAGCTTATTGTGATGGTTCAGCAAAATTTCCAATCGGTATGTTTAGCTGCATGTCAGAGTTTCCTAAGCTAAAATGTATTAGGACTGCGTCCCAACTTTGTTGCGGCAGTAATAATATTTCCTTGCCTACAGTAGTAAGGTTGTGGTTGAACAGCATAGATGTCGGTTTTATTGTAAAACTACTTTCAGCGGGGATAGATTGAGACATTTTTGTAGAACAAATTGTGAAGGTAGCAGCTTAATATAAGTGGACAAAGCCTTTTGCTGTTGGATGGCTTACTTTTAACTTGACATTCAAGCAAAATGCAATTTGCTCATGCGAGTGTATACTTTGATAAACCTTTAATATCAACTTGAATTAAATACAGTGCCCTCCATAATGTTTGGGACAAAGATCCATCATTTATTTATTTGCCTCTATATTCCACGATGTGAGATTTGTAATAGAAAAAAAATCCCATGTAGTTAAAGTGCATATTGTCAGATTTTATTAAAGGCCATTTTTATACATTTTGGTTTCATCATGTATGACATGATACCAAAGAATGAACCTGGAACAGCGCCAATGTAACTGAAGACTGGTTTCAAACAAGGCCATGTCATAGCCCCAAAACTGTTCACTGTTTCTTCACTGTGATCTTGCACCTCATGTCCTGAGAAGGTGGACATACTGTGAAGAGAATGCAAAACTGCTAAAGTTAATGCAAACCTGTTCAATATATGCAGCCACATTCATGGACCAAGATCAGCTGAGCTGTGGTAGTTGTGCTGTAAATATGCAGTCAATGATTTTGCTTGCACATACCCAGAGGCTGCGCTCCAAATCATCGTCAACTTGTTCACGGAAGCATCCAAGATAACGGGCCTTTAATTCAACGTGTGCTAACAAATCCTTCATCAACTGCCCCTGATTCACCACACTGCCCTTTGACAATACATTTTTGTGACAAGACCTTGGAAAACATAGGTAATTACTCAAAGCCATCCCTTAGCAAAAGCAGACAATAATGACAAAGTTCACTGCTGTCTTCACCACTAACTTAGTGAGGAAAAAGCTAATTGAAGGTCCAGAATTTGCACTTGGCATGAAACTATTGATCAAACATGTAGCAGTGATCGTTTGCCCCGTATTTGTATTAGAGACTCGGCAACTTACAGCAGACACCGCAAGAACATGGAAAGATACCACAGGTAATGTCTCTAAAAAAATTCTAAATTCATCAACAGGCTGAATGTTTGGAGTCCTCTTCCAGATCAGTTTTTCCAGCATTGAAAACCAAATCGCACTCTCAGCTCCATAGGGAGACCACTTCATTTGTTTGCCTGATTCTTGAAGCAAGAGCTCTATTCCAAGCCCTTTCAAGAGAACAGACTGTAGGCTAACAGAGGAAGTCTCCTTAAGAATATTCACCAAATTATTTTCTCTAGCTACCCTTATTCCATTGTTCTATAGTCACTTGCTATCATTCTTTCATTTCATTTAATAATTTCCGTAGCACTACCCCTAATTTAACTAATGATATACACATTGTATTGAATTAATGAATGACATGAAACATGTTATTATTTTGTTACTAGCATGAAAAGAATTTCAAAAATGTATGGGAGAATTTGCGTCAAGTCGAATTAGTTCATTCGTAACCAGAGGAACCCTTGTATGTTGGGAACACACAGCAGTTAAGGCATAATTTGAAGAAGAAACAGGGAATAAAGGCAATGCACTGTCGTTGGAAGGACGGGACTCATTGAGTCCTTCATGGATCTATTCTGGGACTTTAATAGTGACAATATTAATTAATGTCATAGCTAGCATGGTGGGGAGCCATTTTTCTATGTTTGGCAATGGCACAGAGATCGGTGATACAGTAGGTAATGTCGAATGGTGCTTATAATTTCAGAGGTTGATAAATTAGGTGTGCCTGCGAAGTGGCAGATGGATTTCAGTGCAGATAAATGTAAGGCAGTTATTTTTCATATGCTGTGTGGAACCTCATTCAAACGAGAACGTACAGAAAACAAGCAGTCCATTTGTCCCAGGTGGCTTTTTTGCCATCTATCTTGTCTCAGACTTGCAGCATTTCTATTATATATTTTTATACACTTCCTTAAGGTTTTCTGGAAAATAATTCAGCTTTTTTTTTAAGGCAGAATAGTAGTTGAATAGTGAAAAACTCAGTTGTAGACGAGTCCATCACACAAACATGACTTCCTACCATTGACCCCATCTACACTCATGGTGCCTCAGAAAAGCAGCCAACATAACCAAAGACTCTTCGCACCCAGGTCATTCCTTCTCCCTGCTCACTTTCTGGCAGAAGGTACAGAAGCTTGAAAGTGTGCACCACTAGACTTCTTCCTCTCAGTTATTAGGCTTCTCAACTTCCTCCCATAAACTAGGTGACTGTTTGATTAATCTCCAACCCATCGGGGTTATTGGACTGTGTCCAAGGAACTGACGCGCAACAATGCTGAGAACTATATTCTGCACTCTGTATCTTCCCCTTTGCTCTATCTGAGTTTGAACTGATTGTATGTATCTATTTCTGGTATATCGGATCTGTTTGGATAGCATGCAAAACAAAGCTTTTCACTTTACCTAGGTACATGCAACAATAATAAACCTAAATCTTAACAAACATGAAGGTCTATAGATATTTTAGGCTTCATGTATGTCATTTATGAAAATATAATCAGATACAAAAGTGATATTAAAGGATAAAGTCGGTGCCGGTTGGGTGCATGGTGCACAGTTCTGGGCACCACACATTCAAGGTTTATGTGCTTGGAATCGATACAGTTTCACCAGGGTCTGATCAGCACTCCATGGTTTAGGTTACGAGGGGGAAATTGATGATACAAGTGCTGTATTCCCTAGAATGTTAAAAGGTAATTTGCATTGAATTAAATGAGGGGGGGGGGATTTTCTACTGGTGAATGGGTCCAAATAAGGGAACATAACTGCAGACTGAATTAACCTGTATTGTACCATCTCTATTGCTTCATCATCTTTTATGTTGTTTTATTAAAACCTAAACATGCCCCTTCCATTATCCTCTCCCGGGCTAAATAATTACTCAACCTCTAGAATATAATAATGTGGGAATGTGGGAACAGTAACAGGTTATTTTGTACCTTTTAGTCATTTTACTGTTCAGTGAGATCATGGGTTGTCCATCTTATAAACTTGAGGCATGTAGACCAATGGAGATAAGTGTAAAGGATGGACAGAATTTGATGTTAATTGTTCATACCCAAATGAGATTACCAATAAACTGAAGTTTCTCATTCCAAAGGATATGGGTGGTCAGTCTTTGGGTGTATTCACGATCGAGGTTGATAGATTTTGGACTGAGTGGGGATCAGGAAATGGAGGATCATCCTGGAAAATGAAGTTGCAGGGGATGTATGAGTGACCTCTTTTCCTGGTTCCGTCTCAGGAAAATTGGAAGGCCAACCTCGAGAGCTCTGGATAATCTTTAACTTAACTGCACATTAGAAATCCTGACTAATTTTCTTGTCCATTGAAGCAGGGCCGCCAACTCTCACGCTTTGAGCGTGAGAATCACACATTTGGCCAAATTCTCACACTGATCACAAATTTCTCACGCTCTGTTATGAGAAATTCTGTGATCAACGAAAATTTCAAAACTCATATAAACTGCATGGGATGCGGGTGTTGGAGAGCCGGGGCTGAGGGAGGGATGGAAGCAGAAGCAGCGGCGGGGACAGATGCGGGGAGCCGGGACTGGCGAGTGTTTGCCGGGGTGGCGAGTGTTTGCGGGGCTTGCGAGTCGCTCTTTGCAGCTCCGGCCATAGAGCAGTCTCAGTGCAAGAGTCCTGGGCCGTCAGAAGCGTTGCGCCGCTGCCGTGAGAGGGAGGGAGAGAGGGGAAGGAGACATGGGGAGAGAGAGAGAGAGAGAGAGGGGGGGTGAGAGGGGGAGTGAATGGGGAGAGAGAGGAGGGAGAGGGAGAGGGGGGAGAGAGAGGTACGAGAGAGAGGGAGAGAGAGGAGAGAGGGAGAGGGGGGGAGAGAGGCGGTGAGAGGGAGGGGGAGGGAGAGAGGGGGACAGTGAGAGGGGGGAGAGAGGAAGAGAGAGAGAGGAGAGAGAGGAAAGAGGGAGGGGGTGGAGAGGGACGAGAGAGGGTAGGAGAGAAGGGGAGAGGGAGGGGGAAGAGAGGGGTGGTAAAAGAGGGGGAAGAGGGAGAGAGGGGGGAAATAGAGAAACGGGGAAAGAAAGAGAGAGGGGGCAACAAGAAAGAGGAGATAGAGACAGAGGAGAGAGAGAGAGGGGAGAGAGAGCAAGGGGGAGAGTGAGATGGGAAGGAGAGAGAGGGGGAGAGAGGAGAGAGAGAGAGGTGAGAGAGGGGGAGCAAGAGGGGGAGAGAGTGCGGCGAGAGGGAGAGAGAGAGGAGGAAATAGAGAGGGAGGGAGAAAGAGAGAGAGGGTAGAGAGAGAGGGAGAAGGGGATAGGGAGGGGGGAGAGAGAGTTAGGGGAGAGGGAGTTAGGGGAAAGAGGGGGAGAAAGAGAGGAGAGAGGGGGAGGGGGGAGAGAGAGAGGAAAGAGGGGGCGGGAGAGAGGATGGAGAGAAATTCTGTCGTGAGAAATTCTGTGATCAACAAAAATTTCTCCTGCATGGTCCATGGGTGTTGGAAGCAGAAGCAGCGGCGGGGACAGATGCGGACGGGGACAGATGCGTACAGGGAGCGGGGCTGGCGAGAGTTTGCCGGGCTGGTGAGTCGCTCACTGCCGCTCCGGCCATGAGAGAGAGTTACATTTAGTTCTTGGGGCTAACGAAATCAAGGGATATGGGGAAAAAAACAGGAAAGAGGTACTGATTTTAGATGAACAGCCATGATCATATTGAATGGCAGTGTTGGCACGAAAGGCCGAATGGCCTATTCCTGCACCTATTTTCTATGTTTTTATGCTTGAGTATATGGCAATAAAACTCGTTCACTTGATTTTGAAACATTCATGCATGGTGGAGGTATAATGTAGTCATAGTGATAGTGTGTGAAAACAGGCCCTTCGGTGCAACTTGCCCACACCCGCCAACATGTCCCAGCTACACTACCTGCTTTTGGTCCATACCTCCAAACCTGTCCTATCCATGTATCAGTCTAACTGTTTCTTAAATGTTGGAATGGTCCCAGCCTCAACTACCTCCTCTGGCAGCTTGTTTCATACACCTACCACCCTTTGTTTGGAAAAAGTTACCCCTTAAAAAGTTACCTCTTAAAAATACAAAAAACATTGAAATCATTCTTCTACAATTCACTAAAAAATGATTTTAATACATCATATTTCAAAAAGTCCCTGCCGTGGGAGTGGGGGCACCCCCCTTCCACACACTCTCCCCACTCGGTTGCTCCACTCCCTCACCGGGTACCCCCAAGGCCAGTGATCAGTGAACGCTCAGACTCCCCACTTTCAAAAACGCTCCGCGGCACCTGGTTCAGACAGAGAACACTGCCAGATGTGAGCGGGGAACCGAGGCCAGTTGTCCGTGATGTCTGATCCCAATGCTCAGCGCTTCATGTTTCGGAGCTGGCTAATGTTATTGATTTGTAATTAGCCGTATTTTTGTAATTAGTTGACAAAACCTTAATTTACTAATCCGGAATATCCAGGGGGATGGGATAAGTGCAATATTAAAATGACATGCAAGCTGTCAGGCTGTCTGTCACAACATACAGCCCCAATAACCCATTATTTCCTTTAGTTAAATATCGTGAAGGTAGCACTATTGTAATTTGCCACTCAACTATTAGGTTTGTTTACCTCACTGACTATTTCTAACCACGCAGTTGAACATCCTCAAGGAGTGTAATCAGATGGAAACTGATTCAGATGCGATATTTAAGAGCTTGTTCAAAGAAGGGGCATATTTTAAAAGTGACAGAGATACCTGCAGGGGAATGTGTGAGGAGATTATTATTTTTTCTTTAGTTTTAGCTTGAACCAGGACATCTGAAGATTCAAAGTTTAATATAGTAATTGTGCTGATACTGACCCCCAACCAATCACGTAATGAATATCATCTATTCCGGAGGTTTAACTTTTATGATGCCATTTAAACTTCACTTGGATTTCAATCAATTCAATGTAAAAGTAATTGGGAATGGGTAGGATTGGAACAAAAATTTGTCCTCGGTACATATTACTGTAATATAATAATGTATGCATGTTGGTAGGTACAATCAAAACAAAGATATTTTTATCATTGTTGTGTTATGAATACCACAAAAAATATTATGTACTCTCAAGATCACATTTAATAGAATAATATTGCTTAAATATATAGTTATTGCACTTTGCATTTCGGAAAAGTGCAAAATACTGAAAATATTGGGGGTGAAAATGACTTCAGGGCAGTTTGTTAGGAAAATAATAGAAATGGTAACAGAATATTTATACAGCTGAGTGAGTATAATTTTATGGATGAGAAATTGTGTTCAACCAATTGATGACTTCTTTGACAAAGTAACTAACATGTTAGATAACAAGGAAGCCAATGAATGTAGCACATTTTGTTATCCATAATTTGGTCTGTGAAGTGCCCCATAAAGGATTACCGCTTTAGATAAGCACCTGTGGACTTGACCTTGACAGGGGTCAGATATGGGGCTTTATGTGTGAGCCAGATATATTGTCAGTGCAGAGGGGCTAGGAGCAAGGCCAAGTGTGCATCCAGAGTCAAGGTCTAGAATAGTACTAGGTGTGCAGTCAAAGTTGGAGCCAGGGGAGTGTTCAGCACTGGGAACCAAAGCAGGTAAGCAGCTATGATCAGGGTAGAATAGGATGGCCAGGTGTAAGGTTGGACACAGGGTCTGGAATGAGAGAAGGTATGCAACTGGAGTCAGGGTCAGGAGTAGTACCAGGTGTGCAGTGAGACCCAGGTTGGTCAACATGGGCCGTGTTTGATTATAATCTGATTTCCATACATGAATACACTAAGATCATTCATGTGCTGCACGTGTTGATCAGAGTAAGTGTTGATACATTCTCCAACCACTCCCATTTGAAGTCCACTATCTTCCACCATTTCTACCCAGTGCTTGGTACTTACTTCCAGCTGTGAAATGTAATTAGGAATGTAATTTAGTCTAACCTTATTCATAGCTAATCCAATTTAAAGCATAAATATTGCATTCAAGTGTAAGTTAAAAGACTCGCTACAGTATGCGCCATATTGCACAATTACAAGCTGAAAAATGCAAAAGCTCCGTACCAATGGGAGGGGACACACCCTCCTCCAACACCCCCCTCCCTCCCCCCCCCCCCGGTCGCTACGCTCCCTCGGGCTTGGTCTCTCGCAATTTCTCAAGGGCCTGTCCCACTTACATGACGTCGTGGTCGCGTTGAGCCGCGACGGTCCCGCAAAGACCTCGCGCACCCGCTCAGCCTTCTGGAGCGCGTGAGGTCATTTGAAGATGGACACAAATGCTGGAGTAACTCAGCGGGACTGGCAGCAGCACTGGAGAGAAGCAATGGATGACGTTTCGGGACGAAACTCTTCTTCAGTCTGAAAGAAGGGCCTGGACCCAAAACGTCATCCATTCCTTCTCTCCAGAGATGCTGCTGGTCCCGCTGAGTTACTCCAGCATTTTGTGTCTATCTTCAATTTTCTTGGCCATGCTCTGGGAGTAGAGTAGATCCGGACCAGGTGAGACCTTGCGCCACGCCAGGGTTTTGGGCCGTCAGTAACACGACAGGCCATTGGCGTGCAAAGATTTTGTTCGCTACAAAAATTTCGGAGCTCCGCGCGACATCGCGCACAACAACATACCCCCCCCGCGCTTCTCAGTGGGACTGGCCCCGAGCGGCCACACGTGCGCCTCAACGCGACCATGAGGTCGCGTAATTTGCCTGCTAAGGACACGTAAATGGGACAGGCCCTTCACTCCCAACTCTCACCCAATGTTGGCAGCCCTGATTGAAGTTAGCCCAAGAGTCTGACTGAGGGGTGTAGTGACCAGGCGAATTCCATCAGTCGAAGGTCAGGAATTTGTGGCTGGGCAGGAAATTAATGTCTTTGGACTTCCCCATGTTTTGCAGCTGGATAACAGATATTCAGGCTGACAATTTAAAGGACTAGGTGGCCTTTTCACTGCAATCTGGTGATGCTGAATGTTCTCATTTATCTTCACCAGTTGTTCCCTTTGAATTAGGAAGCTGCCATGTTGCCGACTTTTAGATTTCCTAGGAACTAAAACAATGTCTTCGTTTTGTTACAGTAGACTTTGATTACGCATACATGGCACGTGTACTTTCTCCAAATGTCAAAATTCTAACAACTTAGATTTTGTAATCCAGCCAAAGCCCCTAATAATCATGAATAATTTTCATCTGCCCTGGAGAAAAACCTTTATGAAGTAACTTTTAATGAAAAGTTAAGTCTAAGGCAAATTTTTTTAAATTCTGTCAGATCTGCACGGTTTATGTTTTCAATACTAGACAAAGAATAATTATAACAGAATGGCAGAGTGCTTGGTACTTGGCTTACTTCAGGGAGATTTACTCCCCTGTATATAGTTGGAGGTATTGTATGACATAGCGTCCGATGTGATTTCTTATGTTTTATGTTGGGAATTACAGATATGAGGTTCATTGGGGGAGAGTGGCTGTGAAGTTAAAAGATGAACGATGATCTGATTGCATGGCAAGCAATAGTAATCAAACATTATACAAATATTAGAATTCCAAAGACATACATGTTTTGTTTGTTAATTGGCTTGGTAAATGTAAAAATGTAAAAAAAGGTCAGGGGAGAGGAAGAGGTTGGGGTGTCGGTGCAGTGCGGTCAGTGACTCTGGGTGGGCGGAGGGACCAGACTCTGCTGCAGCTGACGTTGCCCAGAGCTGCGGCCCCGCTTCACCCGGCCCCGTGTGTGGGTGCTGCCGACCCACAGCCCCTGACAGTGCGGCACACAGGGGGAGACGGGGCGGAGGGCGGTCGTGGCCGGGCAGCGCTAGCCCGGGGGGGAGAGTGGGGGCTGTTCCGAGGGATGCTCTCCTTCGGCCGCTTACACCTTGGTGCTCGGGTTCAGAGCAAAGATACTAGAGCATTTGGTTCTGAGCGCTCAGTCGCCCAAGAAAATAACCCCACAATATTACAATCAAATTGCTCTGACTTTTCGCGTTATATAGCGATGGCTTATCGAGATGGTGCTGTCTGGACACGACAGTGAATGCGGCGATTAGTCGCGGATTGTAAAAGACGCTACACCATGAGATAACACCAGTTTAAACCTGATACCTTCCCGCTTTCAATGACAGCACCCACAATTATTTACAGCGCAAGAAATGACCATTTCTAACAGGTAAGAAAGTATACGTTTCATGTGTTAACAGTGTATACTGAGGCAGCCATGTCCTCCACATGGATTGAGCTGCTCCGTGCGTCACGCCCTTTGACCCGATGACCTTACGTGCAACCCCCTTATTCCTTCTACAGACATCTCTGTATTTCTCCGGCTCGGTGGAGGAGCTTGAAAAGAAATGGCCTTTTAAAATATACTGTATGACATATGCCAACTGTTTAAAGACATGCCCGTGTGTGTGGTGGTGGATTTGCAATAGTTAGTTAACATATTCAAATATTTTTCGAAATAGTACTCAAACATTATACAGCCACTTTATGTAACAGTTGCTGCTGTTCTTTCTCAGTAGTCACTATAGGTTGAGCAGAGTTTAGGGTGATCCACGATAAGTTGTTCTATATTTATACAAGATGTCATGTCAAGCTACCAATAAAACCAGTTTATAGGCTGACTTTGGAAAAGTTGTTAATATTTACAATGCAGTCCTTTAAAGGGCTTGGTGGCCTTGTTACTGTGGTCTGCAGTTTTGGAATGGAATACTTTATTGTCACATGTGACTAGACACAGTGAAATTCCTTGCTGTATAACCAATGTAAAAAATAGCAGCCACCCACAACGCTGACAAATTTACAGAGCACGCCGGCACCTCCTTTTGTTCTCCCTCCCCCCACCCCACCCCCCACCACACAGTAGATCCCCTCACGGCAAGTCCTCATTCTCCCCCCCTCCCCAATTGTCCATTGTTCTCTCCCCCCCCCAATTGTCCATTGTTCTCTCCCCCCCCCACCTCCCTCATGGCAGTCCCCCCACGCTGGGTCCTCCATTGTTCTTCCCCTCCCCCCTCACGGTGGTCCTCCACGCTCTCGTCGACCACCGGTTGACCCGCAAGGCTTCACCACCATCAAGGCCCCATTGTCGCGAGGCTTCACCACCACCGAGGATTCTTCGTTGCGACGCTTCACCACTGCCGAGGCTCCACGGGAAGGTCAAGCAAAGTTGGACAGGCCCGATGACTCGATCAAGTCAGGCTGTGAAGACTCACCGCCGGCGGGAGCACTGTGATCGCATATCCCGCATGGAGCGGTTGATGGAGCAGATGCTCCAATGTGACATGCTCCGGTATATGGAGTCTAGTCACCATGGGGTCCTAGGACGCCCAAGGCAGCACCTTATTGAGGGCTGCATAATGCATCTCCCTCGACAGAGGGGAGCATTAGGAGTCACTTCTGGGCTGACTCTGAAGACAGGTGTTTTTGGCTGAAGATAGAAACATAGAAACATAGAAATTAGGTGCAGGAGTAGGCCATTCGGCCCTTCGAGCCTGCACCGCCATTCAATATGATCATGACTGATACCACAAGTGTGCAGGGGGTGCAGGAACAACAAAACCAGCAGCAGGAGCTCAACGAGGGCCATCGGGCTCAGGAAGGCCACATCATCACACAAGGCCTCACATCTCCGGCGACAGCACCCCTACGCACCCACCAGCAAACCACGATGCACTGAAGCTGGTGAAAGCTTGAAGGCCGTACAACCAGAACAAAGGTCTTTTTAGGCCATTGCCCAGAACGGCCTTCCTGGAAGATGCGCCAACCCCGTACTCGAGCTCCTCTACCTCTCAGGAGCAGAAGTGCAAAATCATGCACACATGGTTGAGGCAGCTCCTGGGTCGGGTTACATAAGTCCTCCCATTCGGATAAAGGTATGGAGCCACATCGATTACGTCTCCCGTCATGGATACAAGTTGGTAATACTTAAACTGGTTTGAATATTTACACTGGTTTGGGATAACATATAACAACAGGTATGGTGGAGTTTGCCTTTCAAGGCAGTCTCACAATATGGGATGTGGACTGATCAATGTCAACAGCCTCAACCTGCATGTGCAGTATAGACATTTCTGAATAACTTCCATGTGATCATTTCCTTTCACAGACGATATTTGAAATTTAACTGGATGAGGCAATGATACACTCAGTTGCGTTGCAAAATGGGCTAACTTCAGTTTCCAGATTATTACCAAATCACTACAATCAGTGCTTCGATTGCACAGAGCTAACAAATAAGTGGCATGGCCAATCTGAATGATATTGAACATACTGTATTTTACTAAATTTGCCTTATCAGCCACATAGCTGTATTTGAGAAATTGAGGTTCTCACCCATCCAGTTAAATTCAAGTTAAGTTGATACTAACTGAAACTATTGATTATTGGGATACAATCAAACCATTTATTTGTCTGGGATCAGCTCTGAGACAAAAGATTAGACCTCTGCTATTCTCAGATGAAACGCACAAAGTCAAAATGATGGACGAACAGTATTCAGCGTTGCTCCACTAAAAACCTCTCATCTGTAAATCTTCAGTAATTTCCAAACTGATGCTATTGCCCAAAGATGGGAAATCTACTAATACCATCTCTAGTTACGGAGGCAGATGGGATTAGCATGAGTTATCAAGTGTTCAGTTATGGTATCAACTGCCAATGGACGCCAGGTGCATTCTGTGCATTAAAGGGCATGTTGATATGCATAGTCTGCATGCACAAGTCCAAGGTGATACACTTTGGTGGTGGTATATGTTAATCACAAAGGTACAATCAAATCAAAGTATCCGGTGATAGTTTTACCTAACCGCATTTAGCACTGGTGTATTATTATGCAAAATCAATGACAACACAGAATGAATGTGTGATCACAAAGCATTTAATAACATTGTTGATCGATGGAACACTAACGATTGAGATGCTTGCATCCAGGCTCAATCAACAGTTGCAAAAAATACAAGGCATATTAGTGGCGAAGGGTGCATTCTCGCTACACAAGGGAGGAATGTTCTTTATGTCTTCCTTCATTTGGCCTCAATAGACGGGTCTTGCAAAATTCAGCAAGATTCCCGCTTCCAGGTTTCATAGTCCCTGCCTGGGTTATATACCCATGATTCCCGCTGATGTGGGGAATGAGCATAAAACCTCACATGGTTATTTCCGGATAAAAAAGATGCTGGTTCAGTTGTGACGTTGAAACCATCCTCTGCATGATATAATCAATTCATAGACTTACAGACTCTTAGAGACCGTTTCCTGTGGCTCAGGTTGTCTAACCATAAGCATTAGGAGTGCTCACTGCAGATTGCAGGGATAGCACCAAATAGCAACAAACCGAATAGGAGATGGGAAGTATTGTTTATTCTTCTTCACGTTTAACTCGGCACGGATGACTGACACATTGAAATTCAGTTTTATGGGATTATAACATCAAGTTAAAATTCCATTTACTGTGCCTGAAGTACCTCCTCATCATTTGGCTGCGGAGAATATAAACCACTCTTTCCGGTCTCACCCTCTGACATCTAGATTATGAAGGGTATCGTCAACTAAAAACATCCTAGGCCTAGGGACGCAGAGATATAGGTTGTTAACATTGTGCTACGTCACTTCGCCGATAGGCACCAGCAACATCCCTGTCCTTGGTCAAACTCACGTACTAGTGGTTATGCCATAGCATTGAGTACAGCGCTACGGATCCAGTCATTGCTACACTGGATAGAATGATCATATCTGTGGGCTATAATAACATGTTTTGTTTATGATTAGTCAAGCAGAGTAGACCGGGACACAGACCAAACCAGATGTTGCATATACCATGGACCATGCACCAATATGTCAAGGTCCCTAAGAGCCTCGTAGACTCTGACTAGCAATATTGTTAGTTACATAAACCTCGTTAGAAGGAATCACTACAAATCTTCTCCAGAGGGTTAAATGGGTCTGGCATATACAGGAGTGTACATTGAAATTGAGTCCCACTCTACCAGGACCGCTATACCTCAGCAGCAGGCTTATGGACCACATCTTAGCGGCTGCAGGGTGGTCAACTATTAATCTGTACAAATATTCAGAATAAACCTATTGCCAGATCGGGGATATTTGCCAACTCTATGTTAGGTATGGTTCATACTTCCTCTAGGTTGAGGGAGGTTACGATTCCCACTATTGTTCATTAATGGCATCAACATGTCTATATCTATGTCATGTCTGAATGCTATATTAATGTTCGCTCATCATTGGCCCACTGATGCTGTGTATGACGCCTGGACTCGTTTCCACGGCATGAAATCACTGAGCTTTAAAATCTTCACGTAGTCACTCACGTGACTCCGAAGTAAAATAGTAAGATTAAACGAGAACTTACCAGTTCGAAGTTTGATCGTTATTTTATGAGGAGTACGTTGAGGGAATACGTGAAGAACCCCGCCAGGACGCATGCGTGTCATTCTTCAAAGCAGCGGTGTGAAATCACAGATAACTGTAATGACTAAACATAGTAAGATTAGAGAAGAAGATACCAGTTGAGTATATGATCAAGGGTGGGAGCGGAGGGCACGTATTCCCTCAACGTTACTCCTCATAAAATAACGATCAAACTTCGAACTGGTAAGTTCTCGTTTAATCTTACTATTTTACTTCGGAGTCACGTGAGTGACTACGTGAAGATTTCAAAGCTCTGTGATTTCATGCCGTGGAAACGAGTCCATGCATCACACCTGCCTTAATGACTGTGGGAGGAATTGTGTTAACATAATTTAGACATGAATCCGACATTGAAATCCATGATAAATTTATTAACACCAAATTATAGCCCCTATTTATGGGGTTAAATTATATTACAGAACTTAAAATAGTTTCTGCAAACGTTCCAGGTTTAATTACTAGTTTATGATAAAATAGTTGGAATGTTTTTTCCCTTGATCATCCCGCTGTCTTGAGGATTTGGTCCATTGGTACATCCAACTGCATAGCTGCCGATGTAGCTGCAGCCCTGGTGGAATGAGATTTAAAAATGTTAGTATCCACCCCAGCCTGTATTAGAACCTGTTTGGTCCTGTCTGGACCATCACTTTTTTGTGTGGTTGCTTGTGGCTGATTAGAAGTGCCATCTCATTGCCTCTGATGATTTTCGTGTTCTCCATATATAACAATAAATGTCTTTCACCTCCGCAACATCGCCAAAATCAGACCCTCTCTCACACCTCCCGCTGCTGAAAGACTCATCCATGCCTTCATCTCCTCCCGACTGGACTACTGTAACTCACTTCTCCTTGGCATCAGCTCCACCTACATCAACCGACTCTAACTGGTCCAGAACGCAGCCGCCGACTCATCACCCACACCAAATCCTGGCATCACATCACTCCAGTCCTCAAACAACTTCACTGGCTTCCCATCTCCCACCGGATCACCTACAAAATCCTGGTCCTCACCTACAAAGCCCTCCACCATCTGGCCCCCCATATCTCACTGACCTCCTCTCCCCCTACCAACCCTCACGGTCCCTCAGATCCACATCAGCCGGTCTCCTCTCCATCCACAAATCCAACCTCCGCAGTTTTGGGGAAAGAGCCTTCTCCAGGGCAGCTCCCAGGCTCTGGAACTCCCTCCCCCAACTGATCCGCAATTCCGTGTCCCTCACCATCTTCCAGTCCCGCCTCAAGACCCATCTCTTCACCTCTGCCTATCGTTAGCCCCACGTCCCCCTCCCTTTTCATCTGTGCTTGAATTGCCTCATATTGTGTTTTGAATTGAATTCTGTCTTTAATTTGTGTACTAGTCATGTCTCTACTATTTATTTCATTCCGCATACATGTTTTTCCTCTACTTGCTAAATTTTTGTAAGGTGGCCTTGAGACTCTTGAAAGGCGCCCATAAATAACCGTGCTGTAATATCAGCAAATACTTTTTTATTCAACATCCATTCGGTGTTTTCATTAAATTTGCGTGACCTGGTGTCTGCCACTAAATTTAGTTTACCTGGTAGGTAAGTAGCTGATATCCAAATATTTCTCTGGATGCACCATTGCCAAATTGTATTAGCCAGATTGTTACATGATGTCGATTTGTTTCCACCCATGTGGTTGATATATGCTACCACGGTGGTATTCTCAATCTGTAGTCTAACATGCTGGTGATATAACCCAGAACAATATGACTTTAGGCCATGGAATGCACCCAACATTTCCAGGTAGTTTATGCCCAGTGTTTGTAATGATGATGCCTCCTGTGCATTCCATCTACCTCCACAGCTGGAGATGGAATTGGTAGCACCCCAACCAAGTGCACTGGCATCAGTTTGTAGCACCATAGAAGGGTTGCTGATAATGATTGGATTGGAACAATGCCGAATGTTATCTTTCCACCATTTTAGTTCCATTATAGCTTCGATTGGTAGCTTCATTGGTCTGTCAAAATGACCAGCATTAATTTTGAGTGCTCGTATTTTTGCCCTCTGTAAATTTTGGTAATGTAAAGGTCCGAATTGTGTGGCTGGAAAAGCAGCCACCATTTTACCAATTACTTTTGCTACCAATCTGATGGATGGTTTACTGATGTCAATGAGGTTATTGCAAGCCTCTATTAAGTCTATAGCCTTTCCCTTTGGCAAAGTCACCGACATGTGAACTGAGTCAATGGTGACCCCAAATAATCCATTGTAGTGGAAGGCGTTAATTTAGATTTAACTGGATGGATAATAAACCCCAGTTTTCCAAATAATTGTTTTGTGGCTGTTACAGTGGCAGGTTTACTTCTTTTTGTAAATCCTTCGTGGAGGTTGAGGCGCCGGTGACTGGGTTTGTGGTCGGGTTGGTGTTGGAGGTTTGCGTATCTTCCAAAATGGCCGGTCTGGGCCATGGCCTAAAAAAGACCGATGTTCGGTGTACCGGACCTTTGAGCTTTCACCAGTTTGTCTTGTTCTACTGGTGGGTGCGTAAGGGTGCTGTTTATGGCCGTGGTAGGTTCTTGATGAAGTCGATTTTATGAGCCCCAGGGTTTTTGCCTCCTCATCGAGCTCCTTGACTTGCTTGGATAGGTTACCTCCAAATAGTAAAATTGGTGGTTTTGTGTTTCCAGGTTTGCACAGACCTGCGAATTTCGGGTTTAGAGCAGGTCGGATGGCACTCATCCTGATGCTGTTTATTTCATATTGTGTGTTGCAAAGCAGTGCCAGTGCATCCTGTTGATCCTGCGACATCTCCTTTTCATCTACTGTGCGGGCGAAAGCTGTTATTCCCGTTGTTAGGAGTTTTAGTACTTTTTGGAGTTTGATATCCATGCCTCTAACTCCTGCTTCAACATGTTTCCATATGCAATTATTTATAATGGGAACATTCAGGGATATACAGTTACCCGGTGCCAAGTGTCTTGCCGTGGTGTCCATCACAGCCTGTTCCTGTAGCTGCTTAAAGGACATATAATCTATACTGGCAGCTAGTTTCTGTTCCAGGTTTTGGCCAGTCTGGTCTGGCTGTATGAAGTTGGACACCATGTCCAGTAGATTTTCACGTTCCTGCACCCCTTGCACACTCGATTTCTGTTCTGCAAACCCCTCTTCAGGATCAGCCCAGAATTGACCCCCAGTACTCCCCTCTGACGAGGGAGATGCACTGTGCAGCCCGGAGCCTGTCACGTTGGAGCATCTGCTCCACAAGCCGCTCCATCCGGCTCTAGCGCTCACGGTCGCTGGCCGCTCGCGGCTGCTCGAAGTCGGACTCATCTGAGTCAACGACTTTGTTGGTTTTTTGTTTTGCCTTACCGCCCGGCCGCGGTGTAGATCTGGCCGGTGCGGGGGCGAAGTCGGGCACAGCTGTTCCCATTACGGGTGATTCATGTGCCGCTGGCCGCTGCTGGCTGCCCGCAACTCCGCGGTCCTCCCCCGCCAGCTTTGTCGCAGCCCTCGTTGTTTTCTTGGACTTGTCCATTGACTCCCCATCTGTAAAACAGTATGGGAACAACAAAAAAGACCGCAGAGTATCTCTTACCTGCAGGTTCCGGCTTTTAAACTTGCCGCTGCGGGAGAACGTCGTTCCACCCCGCCTGACTGTTTCGCAATGCGTGTAGCGATATGACACGCATGCATCCTGGCGGGGTTCTTCACGTAGTCACTCACGTGACTCCGAAGTAAAATAGTAAGATTAAACGAGAACTTACCAGTTTGAAGTTTATCTTTATTTTATGAGGAGTAACGTTGAGGGATTACGTGCCCTCCACGCCCACCCTCGATCATAAAGTTCAACTGGTATCCTATTTCTCTAATCTTACTATGTTCAGTTCATTTACTGTTATCTGTGATTTCACACCGCTGCTTTGAAGATTGACACGCATGCGTCCTGGCGGGTTCTTCACGTAATCCCTCAACATTACTCCTCATAAAATAAAGATCAAACTTCAAACTGGTAAGTTCTCGTTTAATCTTACTATTAAACACTCTTGCACTAAACATTATTCCCTTTATCCTGTACCTGTAGGTGGCATGATTGTAGGTGGCATGATTGTAATCATGTATAGTCTTTCCACTGACAGGATAGCACGCAACAAAAAAACTTTTCACTGTACCCACGTGACAATGAATAACATGAAAATAAAACAAACCAATGGTCAATGTAACTTGTACTAAGGAATTTACTTTTTCATGCCTGTGTTGCAGGAATCTATTTTCATGCCCTGGTTGTTAACAGGTATTTTTTTGTGTGTTTGGACCAGCTCCTGAGTCCTCTTGTGAATTATTTGCTAAATATAAATCAGACCGGAATTGTCGTGGGCTTTTCTCCACCTCGTTGGGAAGTCATGCATGGCAGCAGGACAGTGTCCTAGCAGGAAATGCAGAGAGTGGTTACCATATTAATGCAATCATGCACCTTGAATCTGTTTTCCTGAATAAACCATTTTGAAGTATTGAATTTTCACTTTAACACCACCTCCCCTTATTTCTAATAGCCCCAATCACCAACCAAGCTTATGCTGAGGAGCTGAGGCACATGGACCATATGGTTCAGAGGCAGCTGAAATGATCAATAATGTTTTATTATTAATGTTTAATGTTTTATGTGACATTCCTAACTGTCACTGTATGTCGTTGCCACTTGCGGGCAGAGCACCAAGGCAAAATTCCTTGTATGTGAATACTTGGCCAATAAACATTCATTCATTCAATCATTCATTCAATCATTCATTCATTCATTCATTCATTCATTCATTCATTCATTCATTCATTCATTCATTCATGCATTCAAATAAAAACATGAACTTAGCAGGTCAGGCAGCTTCTGCGGAAAGTGAAACAGAGTCAACGTTTCGGATTAATGATCTGTATGTTGAATGTTGGAAAAGCACAAAGGCGATGCGGTAATCAGGTGAAGACCAACAGAGGTTTAGTGACACAAGTGGTGCTGAGCACGGGCTGAGACAGGGTATGGATAGATGGCTTGTTTGTCATAGTTGAAGGTCTGAAAGAGACAAATGTGGACAATACTGGAGTTGTGAAATACAGAACACTGAAGTTGCTGGGAATCTGAAATATAAGAGGAAATTGGAAATCAGTCAGGTAGCATGTGTTGGGAGAAACATTGAATATTATAAGGTGAAGACCTTTCTTTGGAACTGGCTAGTTCTGACTTGCAACAAAGAGGTGCTGGATGTTGTTGTATTCAAAGGCTGTTACATACCAAGACAAACAATGAAACAAACAAAACAGCAACTGCTGGATGTACTCAATGAGTCAGACAGCATCTGTGCAAGGAAATGGACAGACAACTTTTGGGTTAGGACCCTTCTACAGATGAAGTACTGTTCTTTCAGCTTGCATTTGACTTCATTGAGGGTGAAAGAGGCAAAGGGTTTGAGAATTCAAATAAAGGCAACTGAAAACTCAAAGTCATACTTGTAGACTGAAACGAGTAATACTGCACAGTCATCACCCAATCTACATTTGGTTTCTTTAACGTAGACAAGACTCCGTGCATTTGGAGTATTGCGTACAGTTCTGGTCACATTACAAGAAAGATGTGGAATGTTTGGAGAGGATGCAGAGGTGGTTTACCAGAATGCTGCCTGGATTAGAGTGTAACATTATGAGAGGCACGGTTAGGGTCAGAACCCTTTTCCCAATGTTGAAATGTCCAACACTAGAGGGCATAGCTATAAGGTGAGAGGGGGAAAGTTTAATGGTATGTGCAGGGCAAGTTTTCTACACACAGAGTGGTGGGCGCCTGGAATAATTACCAGTGGTGGTGTTGGATGGCGATAGGATAGCGGGGTTTAAGAGGCTTTGAGATAGGCACATGGCAGTGCAGGGAATAGAAGGATGTAGATCAGGAACAAGCAGCTGAGATCAGTTTAACTTGGCATCACATTCGGCACAAACATTGTGGATGCTGAACTTGGCCATGATTGTGTTAGTGCATAATCTGGTGCCAGTTTCACTGACCAAGTGGAACTCATTTCCACTAACTGTGGAGGAAGAAATATGCTACATTGAGTATGATCAGTGACAAAACTCCTCTGACCAAATACCTACTGCCTTTTATTGTTAATATTCAGATGGCTAAGCAATTTCGGCATGCCTCCAATGTCTCTTGCCGATTTCTCCAGATGCACCATAGAAAGCATTCTATTCGGATGCATCACCGCTTGGTTTGGCAAATTCAATGGCGAAGAGATTGCAGAGAGCTGTGAATGCAGCTCAGTCCATCACACAAACAAGCCACTCCCATCCACTCCATCCATATTTCATGCGGCAACGGGTAAGCAGTCAACATAATCAAGGACCACTCACCCCCCAACCTGTCATTCTCTCTTCCCTCTCCCATCAGGCAGAAGATACAGAATGCCACTCAAGTAAAAAGTGGTTCTGAGAAAAAAAGCAACTTGCTTCAGCTAGTGTTGCCAGTAAGCTTTAGAATGTTCCTTTAGCAGAAACAATTCAACCACAAATATGATTTTAAAATAGTCGTAACAAAAATAACACTTGCACGAGTGCTGCAATGCATTGTCCAATGTGATGATGTTTCTCTCGTTCAATTATCAATCTGAAATCAGGCTGTTAAGTTTAATGAAGCATGCATATGTTAATTAATAATTAACTTACTAATATATGCGGAAAATTCTCAGCAATGCAGTTCTGGCTTCCAAATTGTTCTTTACAGATTTTTGCAGTGCATGTGATAGATAGTAAGAATGCACTTCCCACTCCAGTCTGCCCCAACTCTGGTGAAGAAACTGCAATCTGATCACTCGTTGGAGTGCAGTCTACTTTACTTCCAAGGTCTTGTTTAAATCCAGCCACAAACCAGAACAGAGAAAAGGACAGACAGAAGTATTCAACCCATGGCCCCAGCTGATCTTAATTTAACTGCATGCCCCTTCCAAAAAAAAAAAAAAAGGTGACGTCAGAATGCGAGGGTCTGAGCTATAGGGAGAGGTTCAGCAGGCAAGGACTGTTCCTTGGGGCATGGTAGTCTGAGGAGTGATATTATAGAGGTGTATAAAATTATGAGTGGAATAGATAGATGAATGCATAGTCTTTTATCCAGGGTAGGGGAATCAAGAACCAGTGGTTTAGGTGCTATGGGAAATATTTAATATTAGCCTCAGGGGGAACCTTTTCACTCAGATGGGTATATGGAACAAGCTGCCAGAGGATGTAGTTGGTGCAGACATTTGGACCGACTCGGGTTTGATCTTTACTATGGGTGCTGTCTGCACGGTATTTGTTCGTTATTCCCGTGACTGCGTGGGTTTCAAAATCGGAATCAGAATCCGAATAGTACTTTATTTCCTAAGTATGTACAACATACGAGGAGTTTCATTTGCCAAGTCAGTCATACAAATAAAAAGCAACAGAACACCCAAAACACATTTTAACATGAACATCCTACACATTCCTCACTGTGATGGAAGGCAAAATAAAGTTCAAGTCCCTTCCCTTTGTTCTCCGACAGTCGGGGACCTCGAGCCCTCCGTTGAAGGGGCGATCTTGACTCCCATATCCGGTGGCGTTCGGGCCCTCCGTGTCAAGGCGATCAGCTCCTGCATCGAGGGGTATGTCAGCTTCCCCGCGCCAGACGATCGAACCTCGCGTCGGGGCTGATCGAACCTTCCACGAGGCTGCGAGCTCTTGATGGTAAGTCCGCAGGCCGCGGTTGTAGCGATCCCAGGCAAGGGATCAGCTCCGATGTTAAGCCCACGCCCCGCAGTGGGGCTCACGACAGTCCGAGGAGGCTTCCAGCTCCATCGATGGTAGGCCGCAGAGTGACCGGAGAATGCGATCCAAAAATTAATCACATCTCCGGCAAGGTAAGAACCAGAAAAAAAGTTTCCCCCAATCCCCTCCCCCCTCCCCCCAAATAAGACAAACCGGAGAACATTAAAGCAAACCTTTAACAAACAATAAAAATTAATAAAATATGAAAAAACGAACAGACTGTCTGCGGTGGAGCCACCGTAGAGTGTCCCTGGTGGTAATATTGTTTTCTCTAGGTGCTCCAGTTTCCTACCACATCCCAAAGATGTGCAGGTTTGTAGGTTAACTGGCTTCAGTAAAATTGTAAGTACATTTGTAAGGTGGGTGTGGGGGGGGACAACACCGAGAACAAAGGGGGACCATGGGGACTAAATGGAATACTTTGTAACTTCATTCAAGTTGTCCCCTGTTTGTAGGATAAAACTAGTGTATGGGCGATCTTTGGTCGGTGTGGATTTGATGGGCCGAAGGGTTTGTTTCCACGCTGTATCTCTAAACATGTTCCTGATGTTGGAGGAGTCCAGAACCAGGGGCTAGTTTAAGAATAAGGGGTAAGCCATTTAGAACGTAGATGAGGAAATACCTTTTCACACAGAGAGTTGTGAGTCTGTGGAATTCTCTGCCTCAGAGGGCGGTGGAGGCCGGTTATCTGGATTGTTTCAAGAGAGAGTTAGATAGAGCTCTTAAAGATAGCGGAGTCAAGGGATATGGGGAGAAGGCACGAACAGGGTACTGATTGGGGATGATCAGCCATGATCACATTGAATGGCGGTGCTGGCTCGAAGGGCCAAATGGCCTACTCCTGCACCTACTCCTGCACCTATTGTCTATAAACTAAACTAATCAGTTACATTCCTCAGCTTTTATCTTTGTCTGGTGTCTTCCAACCAGTTCAGCTTGGTGGGAACATTAAATCATAACATCACTCAGCCTCAAGTTGAAGTTGTAGTTTGTCTGCCCCAACTTGGGCAGTGGGGTAGAACCGTGAATCTCTCATGTTGTGCTATTGTACTCTTGAGCCAGACAGAAATGTGAAGGCAGGGGAAAACTGCTAAAATACTAGGATAAAATAAATATTTATGCAACTACAACTTTTCTAGGTCAAATAAGAAATATGAACTCGATGAGAATGGATTTGATTTTGAGTTGGAAACACACCTACAAAAGCTTCACATTTCCCTGGAGTTTCGGCACAGTGTTGGTCTATATGGTACTTAAGTCTGTGAATGGGACTTGAACTCCCAACCTTCTCTGTCAAAACACTGCTGCTCAGCTACACTCAACAATAGCACGATAAGGGCTTTACATATTGGAGGATAGCGGTGTGTGGTCTTTCATTCAAAAACAAGGGTTATGATGACAGCCACGACTGGAATAGCAAATAGCTTATTGTGTTGAAGTGAATGTTGGCAAATCTGTTGGTCTAATGCAAGGAAGTAGGACTTGCATTTATATAAAATATTTCATAACCTCAAAGCCAGGAATGAGACTATCATAACATAAAAACTGCACATACAACCTCAGGCACAGACGAGCGGACAGCATCACCACAAACAGAACACGCTTTTTTAAGAGCTTCTTCCCTGCCACAGTGAGACTCTTGGCCAAAACAAAATGAACTGATGTCCTGACATATTATATTGTCTCCTGGGCCTGTGCAATTTACAATGCAATCGACACTTTTTATATAGGGTTTGTGTAATTTACAATGCTCTCACTTTCCCCTTTATATAGGGTTTTAGGCACTTTCTTTCTTTTTTTTTAGTTCTAGAGAAGTATATGTTTTTATAGATTATGTGTCTTTCTGTGTGTCTTTTTAACTTGACTTGACTTGACTCTCTGAACAACCGCACAAGAGTTCCTATGTGTGTAAGCACAAATGGCAAATAAAGTTTTTGACCTTTATCCAGTTAATTTTTGAACGTTTGTTTGCCAAGAGAGTTTTGGAAGAGATGACACAATGTAAAAGAACCTCAGATGCTGGAATTCTGATATCAAAGCAGAACATGCTGGGGATTTACAGCTGGGCAGGAAGCATTTATGGGGAGAGAAATACGGTTCACATTTCAGATCAATGACTCTCCATCAGAACACAATTCAAAGAGTGAAGAACAATTTTCACAATCCGTCCTCTCCCCATTGGCTTCGGATGAAGAGTAATTGACAGAAACATCAACTCTGATCCTTTCTTCAGACTCCACCTGAGCTGCTGTGAAGAGATGCACAGATTGTTGTTGAGGTTCATTCCTAAAAGCCACATAACACGGGACTCCATGCCTTGGCGACACTGAGCCACAAATGCTGCTGGTGGATCCTCAGCTTGGTTTAAGATTCTCTCCAGTCTGTCCATAACTTGCTGGTCTTCCTATGGAAGAAACTATTCATGAACAAATGTTGCAGATTGGATTTTGCAAGATGCAGAACTTTATGCCGAGGGACACACTGAAGCTTAGTGCAGCTGCTGCAAAAGCTGTTTGGCGAAAAGCTATTATTTATGGTTCTCCTGCCATTGCACACTGATGGTTTAAAATCCTTTGGATTGTTCGCTCCGTAATGCTTTTACAAGAAACAGTCTTATCTAAATACCTTATCTAAATACAGGACTGAAAGATAGAAAATATATATAATTACTAGACCAAGTGCAGACCCGTTGGATCTGTTCCCCCAACGTGCGGTTGTGGGGGGGGAGGCGGCATGCAGCGTCACACACACTAACTACCCCCCCGCACTCACACTAATTACCCCCCTTGATATATTAATATTATTAATTTGCTCCTTTTACCCCATAACCACCCTATCTACTGACGCATAGCCACCAACTTGCAGTCACATCTAGAGAGGGAGGGGGGGGGGCGGGGTTAGAGAGTGAGGGCAGAGAGAGAAGGGACAGAGACAGAGAGAGAGACAGAGACACAGAGAGGGGCAAGAGGGATAGGGGGTGGAGAGGAGGAGAAGAGGGAGGGTGGGTGAGGGGAGAAAGGTGGGGGAGGAGGGGAGGAGAGAGAGGGTGAGAGTGAGGGGGAGAGAGAGGGGGGTGAGGAGGAGAGGTGGGGAGCAGGGAGGGGAAGGGAGGAGGAGGGTGGAGGGAAGAGGGTAGTGGGTGTGGAGGGGAGGGGGTTTAGGGGAGGGTGGGGGAGGGGGGGGGAGGGGGGAGGGAGGGGGAGGGAGAGAGGCGAGGACAGAGAAGGGGGAGGACGAGGGGGAGGAGACGAGAGGGGGGAGGAGGAGGGAGGTGGGATGCTCAGAGGGGTGAGGGGAGGGGAGGAGAGGTGGGGAGCAGGGAGGAGAGGGAGGGAGCGTGGAGCGGAAGGGGGAGGTGGGTGTGGGAGGGAGGGAGGGGGGGAGGGACGGTGGGGGAGGGGATGGAGGGGAGGAGAGGGAGAAAAAGAGGGGAGGGAGAGAGAGAGAGGGGGGGAGGGGTGTAGAGGAGAGGAGAGGGGGGGAGGAGAGGGGGGGAGGAGAGGGGGGGGTGGAGAGGGGGGGAGGAGAGGGGGGAGGAGAGGGGGGAGGAGAGGGGGGGGGAGAGGAGAGGGAGGGGGGAAGAGGAGAGGGGAGAGAGGAGGGAGGAGGGGGGAGAGGAGGGGGGGGGTGAGGAGAGGGGGGGGGGTGATGGGGAGAGGGGGGGAGAGAGAGGAGGGGAGAGAGAAAGAGGAGGGGAGAGAGAGAGAGAAAGGGAGAGAGACGGGGGGAGAGAGAGAGAGAGAGGGATAGGGAGAGAGGAGGGGAGAGAGAGAGAGGGTGCCTTTTTACTTCAACCCAAACAACTATTTGCAGGCAGTGCTTTTTTCCCTCAAACTAACCATATTTTCATTTTCAAACCACATTATGGGTACTCACAGCTGTGGAGACATTTGTTCAGTGTTATTCAGAGCTCTGATTGAGGCACACCACTTGCAGAGACTGATTGAGGCACACCACTTGCAGAGACTGATTGAGGCACACCACTTCCTGGTTTTATAGTCCCTCCCCCCTGCCGCCAGCAGGGGCAGCAGAGAGAATGGGGAATTTTGTAAAAATATTAATATCTCTGTCATTTTTCATTGACGGGAAAAATCCTCGGCACACATGCGGCGGAGGGGGGCTCTGAGCGAGGTGGCCAAAAATGACGGCCGTAGGTGGCGGCGTTCTCTCGGAAATCGCAGCACAGATGGCCAAAAGCGGTCAAGGACAGAGATTTAGTAATATAGATAGATATGTACAGGAAAACTGATATCAATGGATCTAAATGGCATGTACTAAAATTGGCACAGAATATTTTGTATTATATGCATTTGGAGTTTTTATGAAGAGACTATTTCACGGCTTAGAAGGACTGCAATAATATAGGAAATTCAAATTTAGTCTTAAGCTTTGGTAGTTATGCGAATGTGATGGATCTGGTAATCCATTTCCTGGTGATACCAATCAGGAATACCCAGAGTTTGAAGTTATCTAACTTGTAGGGCAGCTAAACTATAATCGTCTATGTGGCTCTTCTATTTGAGGTGTTGCACAGGAAGAAGTGGGGAGGTTTCATGGAAGGCTGCAGGTCAGTGTGCAATCACGGACATATGTTGGGATGTTGCATCAAGGATACGATTATAATCTGCTGTGACGGGCCTTCATGGTTCAAATAGTCAGCATGTTTCATGAGAACAGTTGGCGGGAAAGTCCGCAGATACAGTCTCAGTATCTAAAAATGTTTTTAAAGGCAGCACAACTGGGAGAGTTGCTGCCTCATTGCATGAGACCAGGGTTCGATCCTGACATAGTGTGCTGTGTAATGTTAGCACGTTATCTCTGTGACTGCATGGATTTTCTCTGGGTGTTCCTGTTTCCTCCCACCTCCCAAAGATGTAGAGGTTTGTAGGTTAATCAGCCTCTGTGAATTGCCCCGAGTGTGCATTAGGCTGCCATAGCTTTGTCATAAACCCTGCAACACCCTCACTCAGCTGCAGATTTCAGCCTAATTGTGTTTATTTTTTGTAGACAAGAAAACAGGTTGACAATCTGTTATTTTCACAATCAGTATATCCTTTCCTAGTGATCAAACCTTCATGCTTTTGGAGATGCATGAAAGTGCAAAAGAGTCCCGTCCCGAAACATCGCCTGTCCATTTCCTCCACAGATGATGCCTGACCTGCTGAGTTTGTCCAATACTTTGTCTTTTGGTGTGTCTTTCTAATGCTTTCACAGGCACAGTCTTGTGTGCTACTCTTCTCTAGATGTGGGACTAAATAGATAGAAAATGTATAAAAGCTGGATAATATTAGTTGTGGTATTTATAATTCACATGTCATCCTGAATTTGGCAGTTCTACCAAGCCACCTGTTAGCATAATTCTATGGAGCAACTTTTAATACCTTAGTGTTTTGGGGTTTTGATGTCATTTGATTTTGTTCCAAGTACTTTAATTTGGTGAATAAAGTGGCTCGGAGTTCAAGCTGAAAGGATCATTGTTTACCTGCCAAGAATAGGTGGTATTGTGCCAGGGATGACACCTGTATCTGTGCCAGCGATGTAATTGCTCCCATTTCTGTGTGAGGTTTTAACAAAGCCAGTGTGGAATCCTATAAAGATTGCATGATGCCTTGATCCTTCAGCAGACTTCTAGCACGAGCTGCTTTGAACAAAACCCAATAACATGTCAGGTTGTCGCTGGAAGCTTATAGCACTAATCATGACCCCCCCCCCCCCCCCCCGTCCACCATCCCCAACCACCTCTCCATATTGTGTAGGAAGGGACTGTAAATGCTGGTTTACAGTAACTTAGCGGGTCAGGCAGCATCTCTGGAGAGAAGGAATAGGTGACATTTCGGCTCGAGACCCTTTTTCAGACTCACCTCTCCATATTGTTAGACCAGATTGGAGAAGATGTACATGTCATTGCAATCTATTATGTCCGTCCTGAGCTGAAGCATTATTACATTGGCACAAGGGATATTCTTTGTGGTCTGGCATTGCAGTGGTATTAACTAATGCAGAACACTACTGTAACAACAGTGGATCCAGATTCCAATATGTGCAGCTTCGGATCCAAACTGCACAGGGAGATTTACTGGAAAGAGAAACAGAATTAGGAGGACTTTGGTCCCAAGATGTAAACTCAAAAAGGCAGCCAGCATAATTAGAGACCCACACCATCCTGGCCACACACTCATTTCACCACTGCCATCGGGAAGAAGGTACAGGAGCCTGAAAACTGTAACGTCCAGGTTCAGGCTATTAAACACTACAACCTCAAATAAGCTGTGAACTCCAATAGACTATTATTATTATTACATTATTGTTTGTTTTTTGAGATAGATTCACAGGCGGCGCGACCAACGTTTGCAGCGGCCTCTGCAGTCCGTCTGTCTTTTTTTAAAATTTTTGTCCCGTTGAGTGTATAGTTTGTAGTAGTTTATTTATTGTTTTTAACTGTGTATATGTGGGGGGCGGGGTGGGGGAAACTTTTAAATCTCTTCCCTGCACTGGGGACCCGACCTTTTTTCTGTCGGGTCTCCGTTGTCGTTGGGGCCTAGCACCGTGGTGCGGCCTCCAACTGGAACGACCTGGGGGCTCCAGTCGTGGAGCCTGCGGACTACTCACCATCGTGGAGCTGGCCGGCTTCGGAGCATGGAGAGCTGTGTTGGCTCGCGGCTGCGACCCGACTCCGGAGCTTCGGAGGCTCCAGCCGCAGGCCCTGTGGACGGTAACATCGGGAGCTCGCGGGTCCCTGGTGGGAGACCGCTTTTCGGAGCTCCTGCAACGGCAACTTCTCCCGCCCGAATTGCAGGGTTGAAAATGACCCGGAGGGGGGCCTTACATCGCCCACCACGGCTTTAACGGCCGCGGGACTTGCCATCGCCCGCCGGGGGCTCCAACATCAAGACCCGGAGCAGGGCCTTACATCGCCCGGAGCGGCCTTAACGGCCGCAGGACTTACCATCGCCCGCAGCGGGCTTTGACATCGGGAGAAGAATGGAGAGCAGGGGAGAGACAAGACTTTGTCTTCCATCACAGTGAGGAGGAGATTCACTGTGATGGATGTTTGTGTAAATTGTGTTGTTGTGTGTCTTGATTCTTTTCTTGTTGTATGACTGCAGAAAACAAATTTCGTTTGAACTTTATTTGAGGTTCAAATGACAATAAACGGTATTGTAATTGTAATATTGTAATTGTAATATGTGTGTATGTGTATCTATCTATATAATATTAATACTCTGTGGCTGCTGGCTGGCTGTGTTTCTGCCTGACTTGCCAGACACACAGACAGTTTTATATGTATACTAGACCAAGTGCAGACCCGTTGGGTCTGCTCCCCCAACGCAGCCGTTCCCTACCCGTAGCCCCAACGCAGCCGTTCCCTACCCGTAGCCCCAACGCAGCCGTTCCCTACCCGTAGCCAGCATGTGGGTGCCAGCCTTTGATTCGTTGCTACGCCAACACCAGACACACAAACGGCCAGATTTTTTCCATTTCGGTAGAGATTTCACTTTTCATTCCAAGTATCCACTCCTCTTTAAATTTCGTCGTGTTTATGTACACATTTTTAATAAAACCTTCTCCCCCCCCACACTCACTAATTTTGTCGCCTCCTGCGGGCCAGCGACCATAACGGTTGCTGGCGCCCGCATCTCGCCTCAAAGACGCCATTTAAAAACAGCCGCACTGCTGACTCCTGAACGGCTTGAGTTGGAGGACGACGTCTCCCGTGGGGGCTACGGGTAGGGAATGGCTGCGTTGGGGGAGCAGACCCAACGGGTCTGCACTTGGTCTAGTATACATATAAAACTGTCTGTGTGTCTGGCTGTGTGTGTTTCTGACTTGTGGCTGCCAGCCTTTGATTCGTTGCCGCGACAACACCCGACCTACAAACGCCCTGATTTTTTCCATTTCGGTTGAGATTTCACTTTTCATTCCAAGTATCCACTCCTCATTAAATTTTGTCGTGTTTATGTACACATTTTTAATCAAATCCTTCTCCCACCCCCCCCCCCCCCCCCCCCCCATCCCACACACACTCATTTTGTTGCCTCCTGCTGGCCAGCGACCATAATGGCTGCTGGCGCCCGCATCTCGCCTCAAAGACGCCATTTAAAAACAGCCGCACTGCTGATTCCTTAGCCGCTTGAGTTGGAGGACCACATCTCCCGTGGGGGCTACGGGTAGGGAACGGCTGCGTTGGGGGAGCAGACCTAACGGGTCTGCACTTGGTCTAGTGTATATATATATATATGTATATGTATACATATATATATATATAAATTTATATATATGTGAGTACTTGTGAGTATATATACACACTGCACGTTTTTTCTCTCGTTTATCATATTGTTTACAGTGTACTATGTTTACATATTCTATTGTGCTGCAGCTAGTAAGAATTTCATTGTTCTATCTGGGACACATGACAGTAAAACACTCTTGACTCTTGAAACTTGGTTTCCCTTTGCAAGATGCTGCCTGCTTTGCAGAATATCTCTCGCACTTTGTATTTCAAATTTCTAACGCCTGCAGTTTAGTTTGATTTTCATTCAGCAAGATTTACTGTCGGTGAATGACAGTTGAGACCAAAATGCCCCGAAGTGTTGTATTTATGACAAATAATCTGTTGGGTTGAGATGGAAAAGTTCAATTAATCCAGAGGAAATTGAATACTTTCCCATTCTTCAAACATCTCCTGACACTTTTGCCATTCGCTTATATAAAATATATTAGCCACCAGCACTTTTCTACTCCCCTCCTGTCACACTGAACTGTGTCTGCATAAAATGGCATACAGCCTGGTAGTGCACTGACTCCAACACAATTGTTACTCTTCAAAGTGAGCCTGAACACTGAGTGGAGATGCAAGGAACTGCAGATGCTGGACGCTTGAGCAAAGCACAATGTGCACAGTGGCACAGCAGTAGAGTTGCTGCCTTATAGCGAATGCAGCGCTGGAGGTCCGGGTTCGATCCTGACTATGGGTGCCGTCTGTACGGAGTTGTACGTTCTCCCCGTGACCTGCGTGGGTTTTCACCGAGATCTTCGGTTTCCTCTCACACTCCAAAGATACACAGGTTTGTAGGTTAATTGGCTTGGTAAATGTAAAAATTATCCCTTGCAGGTGTAGGATAGTGTTAATGTGCGGGGATCGCTGGTGGGCCGAAGGGCCTGTTTCCGTGCTGTATCTTTAAACTAAAACTAAACTAAACTCAGCAGGTCAGGCAACATTTGAGGAGGGAATGCACAGGTGATGTCTTGGTTTGGGAGCCTTCTTTTGACACCATCTCATATGTATGCTGTCATGAACAAGGAATTGCAGATGCTGGTTTTATACATAAGATAGACACAAAGTTATGGAATAACTCAGCGGGTCAGGCTGCTACTCTGGAGGCAAAGGATAGGTGATGTTTTGAGTCAGGATTCATCTTGAGCATCTCCTTTGCTGCCTGTTCGCTGACTTTCTAACACTAAATGTTTGCAGGATATTTGCATCAGGTATGATTCTGCACACCTTCAACAACTGTAGCTGTATGCTTGCGGGGAGTTATTAGGTAACGATCATGAGTGAGAATTTTGGTCGATTTTTGGTTTTCTCCTTATTGATGATGAGGACTGTTGCCACGTTTCTGTTGCTGTCACGGCTAAGAGGTTGTGCATCTCTCCAGTTCCTGACTGAGTCATGCTTCATGGCAACACCTATTGGAGATTTAGGAGTCCAGGTGAGCATGATGAATTTCATTGGAACGCAGGAGATTTCAGATCTGGAATTTTTAGCAAAATGCAAACTGATGGAGGAACTGGATGGATCATGCAACATCTGTGGAAGGAAATGGACAGTGACCATTTTGAGTTTGGACACTTCCGCTGACAGCGTTGCACATGTTGCCTGTTGAGTTCCTCCAGCAGTTTCTTTGATAACTTAGCTCATAGCCCTTTTTTCTCAACTATTTTCATAGAACCTATTCTCTCCCATGTGCCCATCAACTCTACCATCCTCCGGCCACCCACGGCAAATCACAGTGGTCAATTAGTGGGTACTTTAGTAAAGTTGGGGAAAACAGGAACATTCAGAGGAAACCCATCTGGTCACGGAGAATATGTAAACACCACATAGACTGCACTCAAGATCAGAACACAACCTGGGCTGCCGGAGTCATTATGCTTCAAACTTACTGTTGATTACCCTTGATCAGCTTTACAACTCTTAATAAATTCATACGTTTTGCAGGTGCTAACTGATTTGCTGTAAGTTTCAGTTCCTGTTTTATAACAGGCACCAAAAGGTAGTGTCATTGCAATAATTCAATCACATTTGGTGATAACATCTGGGCCCATGGAATTAATTAACCACAATAAGTATTGCCTTGACTCATCAGTGGCATTCCTGCTTGAGGAGGATTATGGCTCAGTGCAGCATTCAGTATTGGATAGGTATGGTGTCATAGATTAACACAGCATGGAAACGGGCCCTTCAGCCCAACTCATTCACGCCAACCAAAGTGCCCCATCTAAGCTAGTCCCATTTGCCTGCATTTGGCTCATGTTCTTCCAAAACTTTCCTATCTTTCACAGTTAGGCTTATGACCCAAATCTCGCTTGCACGGAGAATACCCTTCCATATTTCTGGCCCCATAAATTCAAGTCCTGTTCCATCACGTAGAATATAATTCAGCACAAGGGAGGGTTACCTTTTTGGAGCAAGTCTTCAGGTAAGCTACCTGAATCTGCTTTCAAGGTGCGATTGGTTTTCTGGCATAATTTCAAGAAAGGCACAACATAACACGTTATAAACACTTGGCAGGAGAAGCAGCATCTCTGGAGAGGGAGGATAATTTATCTAAAAATTGACTCTATATCTCTTCCTTTGGATGAGGCTTGACCTGCTGACTGTCATAGCATTTTGTTTCAGATTTGCAGCAACTGCGTTTTTTTTTAAATTTCCACAAACATCTTTCTTGATGTATTGAATATCAGTCATTCCTCAAACATAACCAACTCAGTGGTGACCCTTTCTCCATGATGGCTGTCTCTCACTGCCGATCCAATATGTTCTGAAATTAAGATTTTACCGTGAATCGTACAGATTATTGTGTAATTAACTGGGACTAATGAGTCTGTATGCCATTAATTACCCAATGTAGCTGTCGGCTCATATCAGCAGGGGAGTCAATGGGCAGACATTGTGTGCCTGGCAGCTGCTGCTGACACACAAAACTAAATAAAGCCCACTATATCTGGGAGCGATTACTTGGTTTTAATCTATTTCACAGCCATTACTGCCTGGAATCTATCTTACAGGTTGACACAAGCGAATCCCTTGAGCTTTATTCTGCCATGGAAGACTTTTGATTGATTTGATAGGATTATCGTTTTGTAGTCATTGCTAGGAAACTAATGTTTTGTAAAGAGATTGAATGCGTGTATTGTTGGAAATGTGCACCCTCTGTTAAAAGCTGAGCATTAGCAAGATTGAAGTAAAAAAATTGTCTCAATCATTGTTTTTCACTTAAATAGTAATTTCCCTCCTGATAGAAATGGAAATATTTCTGTTGCATGCCATATATCTGACTGATGCACCATGAGGTGGAACTGAGGTGTGAAGACGGTGTTGGTGGCAGTACACTGTCACTCAGGTCCAGTGTTCCTGGTTTGGTCCTGACCTCAAGTTTCCCTGGGTGCACTGGATTCTTCACACATCCCAAAGATATGCAGGTTAATCACTTTCATAAATTATGGTGGTAGAGGAATGAGGGATTAGTGGCAGTGTGAGATTGCTCTGAGAACTAGCACAGAATCGGTGGACATAATGGCCACCTCCGATGTCATAACAAAATATGAGAACCATAACTTACAGGAGAATATCGAGCACTACAGCAGTGGAACAGGACCTTCGACCCACAATGTCCGCACCAGACATCAAGCCGAATCAAAATAATCCCCTCTACCTGCGTGTGATCCAGGCACGTACCGTGAGTAATTACTCAGGGTAGGCAGTCAGTCAGCTTTAGAAAAAAACTTAAACCGCGCATGCGCAGATTGTTATCTCCGTAAAAATAAAAAATAAAAATAAAAACAGTAACAATTCAATTTGCCCAAGGCTTCCTAGTCTCCTTTATTCTGAATTACTGAATGAAGGGGGGGGGGGGGGGGGGGGGGAAGGGTGATGGCAGGTGGAGAGATGGTGGGAAAAACGGGAGCACAGGGAAAAGTTGAATCAGTTGTCATCTTATTGAATGACAACACATGTTCAAGGGACCAATCGGGGGGAGAGTTCCTTTCACAGCGTGTGGAGAGTCTGTACCTGGGGTAAAGTTACGGGGAGAGCAGGAGTGTGAGAAGGAGGGGGTCGGGGATAATGGCAGTAACTCACTCACTCACTGCTGCCGCAGCTCAACGGGCTCGAAGCCACCGCATTGTGGCCGGGGATAGAAGCAACTCGGGGAGCTGTGAGCAGCCACGGGACCCGACAGCAAAACTGGCGGCCACTTCAGCGCCTTCTGCTGGCCTGCTCGCCTCTGGCAGTGGTCTCCGTCTGAACACCTCTCACCTGCCGTTCGCTCATGTCAGCCGCTTCCTGCAAATCCTTAAATTCCCACTGCCGAGTAACCTCAATCGCGCTGTTGGAATTTAAGGACATGAGTAAGGCCAGCGAGCGGCAGGAGAGAGGTTTTTAGACGGAGAGCTGCCAGAGGTGAGCGGAGGCCGGCAGAAGGTGCTGAGGTGGCGGCCGGTTCTGCTGTCCGGCCCGGCGGCCGCTCGCAGCCACCCGAGCTACTTCTCCCCCCCGCCTCAATGTGGTGACTCTGTGCAAGGAGCGTCGCAAGTGGGTTACTGGTATGATCCAGATCCCCTCATTCACAATGCTCCTACCCTCCCCGCAGTTTTACCCCGGGCCGGACTCCTCAAACGCTGTGAAAGGAGCTCTCCCCACACCCCGGGAAATACGGTATTTAAAAACATCACCAAGAAATGTACTTACCACATCATTGGGACACGAGCTCCATTCTTCTCTCTCTGTTTCCTAAGATACTTAAAAAAATGCCAATCCATATTTGAAAACCCCGCCAAGAAACTAGCGCTGCGCATGCGCAGTAGGCTGCTGCACCTGCGCAGTGCTGCAAAGGCAGAATTTCTGCTGCCTTCAGCTCCGCTTGAAATTGACGTCTTCCAGCAGCGCTGACGGCATGTGGGCTGCACAGATCTTCAAGGGTTACAAGCGCTGTGGATGAAAGGCACGGAGAATTATGCCTACATAAGAGATCGATCTCTTAGATAGGCATAATTCGCCCATGCCTTTACTATTTATATTTAGTAATTACTATGTTATAATTTTAGTCAGGGTAGGCAGTGCCTACCTTGCCTACCCTTACGGCACATGCCTGGTGTGATCCATATTCCTCCATTCCCTACATACCTATGTGCCCATTGAAAAGCCTCTTAAATGCTGCTAGTGCGTCCGCTTGTACCACCATCACTGTTCCAGGCACCTCTACTCTTCGTGTGCCTTTGTTGCTCTCTGTGCTATACCTTCTAGTTTTTGACGTTTACATCCTAGAAGAAAGGTTATGACTGTCCACCCTATCTACCCCTCACATAATTTCATATAATTCTGTCAAGTCTCCCCTCAGCCTCCGACGCTCCAGAGAAACCAAACCAAGTTTATCCAACCTCTGCTTATAGTTAACACCTTCTAATCAAGGAAGCATTCTGTAAACTTGTTCTGCTCCCTCACCAAATGTGCTTGCACATCGTTCCTCTAATGGGGAGGGAAGAAGATGGGGGAGGGGTTGGTGATGGGCCGATATTTTGGAGCACGTTGACAGGTCCAGTGAATGGAATTTGGCATTTGATGCCTTCGGGAGTTTCTGGAACAGAGTTGTTTAGATAGTATTTTCAAACTCTCCCCATCACCGTACCAGATTATTGTTTTGACTTAAATGTTGTTATAAGATAAAATAATTAGGTGAGCCATACAATGCATTGTTGATGCCGTGGTTTCATTTTGCATGATCATTATTGCATGGTTGCATGATTATTTTGTATGCCTCATCTTTTCATTGACTTGCAGCAGTCACAATACCCTCTTGGTGCACATATGTACATTCCATAAATTAGGAAATTGAGATATTTGTGCTTATGATTTAGGTGCTGACTGATTCTTCATGATGAAGGTGCAAGTCCTGAAAATCAGCCTGATTTTTGGTATACTGATTGAAGACATCTCAACAGTCAAGAATGTTTAATTGTCATATGTACTGACAATGCAGCAATTAAATTATTTCTTGCAGAAACATAATTGGCCTGTAAACACAGTATTCATAGAAAGCATAATAAACAAAAATGAAATTAAAAACCTCTAACATTAAAGCAACAAATCCTTGGCATGTATTTGAAATTGCTCCAATATGCTCATTGCTCAGATCTCTTTTGAAAATTGTATTGCACCCCTGGAATTTAAGTTAGCTCTACTAAAATATGTCATGTAAGTGGCGAACTCAGCAATATTTTTTTGATAGAGACAAATATGTCTCAGGAGATGGGAATAATAACACATCACTGAGTTATCACTTTCAGAAATGAAGTGGTGTGTGATTTAAAATCAATGTTTCTTCAAATCTATTATGGATTACCAACTTTTTTTCAATTCTCAATTAATTTTCTTGTGAAAAACAATATTGGATATTATATAGTTCTTATGAATGATATTCAAAAGATCTAAAAAATGATTGATTAGATCCAAAATATATTGTTATATGTAATAACAAGAGTTACTTCCCTTTCTCCAGCAATGCATCCAACACAGTGGGAATTTCCAACACAATAGGTATTCCGTACACAAATTGTATTTAAAAAATATAAAAATATGAAAATGAAGCATGGCTCTAACTCTTGGAGCATTTTCCTCTAACAGTCTATTGACTTTAGTTTCCCAAGTCTCCTTGATGCCACCCTCCAAGTAATGCTGTCTTATTGTCCAGGACAGTCACTGATATGTTGTATGCTGAATTCGCTCTTTGGCTTGTGTTTGGACCAAGGCTGTGATGAGGTGTGGATCGAAATGGTCCTGATGAAACTCAAGAGCTGGGTTTAAATAAGTAGATTATTTGAGTGTAAATATCACTGATGATGTCGCCTGCTGTCAGTTTGCTGATGATTGGGAATTGACTAGGTAGCAAATAGTTGTTTTCATTGAGAGAGAAAAGGATCTGCAGATGCCGTAGAACACAAAGTGCTGGAGTAATTCAGTGGGTCAGGCAGCATCTGTAGATGGATGGGCAAAATCTTGGGCCAGGACCCTTCTTCAGATTTCAGTTGGTTTAATTTGTTCTGGTTTGAGTGAATGGAATATTCCTGGTCAAATTTCCACACTAGTGGATGGATGCCGACATTGTCACTGTACTGGAGCAGCTTGGCTTGAGGTGCACTTCATCCTGGAGACCAGACCTTCCGTTTTACAGTTGGGATGTTGGCTGGTCCCATATCGCGTACCGTATCCTGTGCACCCTGCCACTTCTTTGTATATTTAAAAATAAGTCAAATTTAATTTTTAAAAAGTGGTTTCTGTATTGGTGGTAGTGATCTCAGGGGAATGTCGAAATGGATCATCTCTTTGTCATTTCTAGTTGAACACGGGCGTGAATGTCCAAGAAGACCCTCCTCCTGTTAGCAGTTTAGTTGTCCAACAACCTCAACGAGTTGAGGTAGCAAAACTGTAGATCTTCCAACCCAATTGTTGCAACTGAGATTGCCTTCACGTGACTATTCCCTGCAGGTTTTTCTGTGAGTACTTTGGGCAGCTCAGTGGCGCAACGGTAGAGTCGCTACCTCACAGTGGCAGAGATGCGGGTTCGATCCTGACCACGGGTGCTGTCAGTACAGAGTTTGTACGTTCTTCCTGTCACTGTGTGGGTTTTCCCTGGGTGCTCTGGTTTGCTCCCACATTCCAAAGACATGCGAGCTTCTAGGTTAATTGGCATCTGTAAATTGTCCCTCGTGTGTGGGATAGAACTTGTGTACGGATGATCATTGCTCAGCATGCACTCAGTGGGCTGAAGAGCCTGTTTCCACACTGTGTCTCCAAACTAAAGTAAACTTCATTTTGAACTGCCACAGATGATATTTGCCATTTTGCACATTTGTGGAGCATGTATTTTGTGTGAAGATGGTTTCCACAGTGACCAAGGGATAGTTGTTGCTGTGTCTAAGGATGGATGCATCTTCCACTGGGAGATTGATTGGGACAAGGACAGAGAGGTTTACTGCAGACACCATTTTGACAATTTATGTCACTCAGGGCTTGGTCACTGCTGACACTACTGACACTGCTTAGCATTTCTTGGTGAAGGAAATGTAGTTCCCCACCCAGACTACATCATGTGCCCTTATTGCTCTCTGTGCTGTTCAATATGCAGTAGGAACACTTATTCATCAGCTGAACGAGGGCAGCAGGTGAGACGGGAGGATCTTTCCTTGAACCTGTTAAAGCTGATGCCATTTCACAGACTGTGGAGTCATTATAGAGGCTACTCCCTCCTGCCTGTGCCGCTGTGCCTCTCATGCATATATTTTATTGGTGGGGGAGGATGTACCCAGAGATTGAGCTGAGAGTCTGACATTTTATCTGTAAAGTTTAACTTTGCATATAACGTGATTCCTTGACTGGTCTTTGGGACAGCTTTTCTTATTACATATCAGCCAGATCTGGTAACTTGGGTGGATTTCCACCCCTGAATAAAACCTGGAGCGGGTGTTTGGGGAGGCTGGTAATTTCAATTGCATCAATAATAATGAAGCGTGATGCTTTCAAATTCTGTTAAAAAAATACTTCTTCTTCTTTTCGTGTCTTTGAAGCTGGTTGACTATATGACAGTTTCCCATTCCTTTACACAGTCCTTTGCGTTTTTGTTGAACACTGCAAGATCCTTTGAGCTGCACTGGTTGGGTAGTAGGGGGCAGACAAGGCAGTGCTGCATTGTATGGTCCTCTTCTTCACATTCACATACTGAGTGTCATGTTGTTCATGCTGTAGACAACACCATTCACGTACATTCCACCATACCTTTGTTCCCTTGGGCTGCATCTAACTCTTAGGAAGTAATTGGTTATGTTCTGAATTTACAAGATCAATTAAACTGTCCATTGGTTCTGGTTATAACTTTGTTGCACTTATTGGGCAAATAAATAGTACTGATGTGTGTAAGACAAGATTTAAACAGCTTGTTGCAAGTTTGCAATAGCATCATGTTCCAACCATATGTTGATATTTTTATAGTTTCAATATTAAAATACTGCATTGAATTTTTGGAGGATTGATCTGAAAAAAAGGAGCAGTTGCTTGCCAAGAGCATCTAAAATCTGCTTTTATGAACAGATCTTGATTCTCTGAGACCAGGTGCTTGCAACAGATTTCCACCTTATAATCATGAGAAGTATTACTGTGGCTGGAAAATAAGACCTTTGTTTGAGTTGTATCTTTGAAACATCAATCCCATGATAGCAATAGGCACTGCAGACACTGCCGTACAAAGTTAAGCTTGTGGTGCCAAAAGGAATTTATAAAATAAACATCTTTATGTCACAGTAGTCTTCAGAATGATTTAGGGAATTATCCAAACCACACTCACAATTTAAATCTTTAGAAAATGAATTAAATTATTTTTTAAATAAAGCATTTCTTTGCATTCTTTAAAATGGTTGTAATGTGTTATTCTTTAGTATTCAAAGGAAAAATATAATTTCCCATGTGCTCACAAATATATCGCATCATTTTGAACTGCTGTGAACAGCTGATTTTTGCTACTGTGGAGTTCTTGATACTGATCTTGATACTGCACTCTATTGTGTGACTTGAGAAAGATACTGCAACCTACAGTGAGATACAGGTATTTAGTAAAATATCACTGGGATATAGTGATGAGCAATAATAAGGCAGAGAGAGAGATGTCTACACCATTTCTTGAACGTGAACCTTAATAAAAATTGAGTTGTACTAAAGCAGTGGGAGAACATTAGTCATAACTAATGACAGAGAAACCCAAGCATTATTTTAGGAAGTATTGCATGTTTTATAAGGCTCATTGCTTTCAATAATGATCAATTAAAGACACAGTGGCTTTGCGCAACATGTTGCTGAGTGGATGACCCCAAATTACAGAAAAGTCATCATATTCCCATAGAATCATAGCACAGAAAAAGCCCTCCAGCCTCTCTCCATCCATGCCAATCTTTTTGCCCAGCTGCACTAATCGCATTTACCTGCATTAGGATTATATCCTTCTGTGCCTTGCCCATTTAAGTGTCTGTAAATGTCTCATAGCTGGTAATTGTATCTAACTCCACCACCTCCGCATGTAGTGTGTTCTAGACCACAATCACTTTCTGTATAAAAATACTTGGCCCTCAGAGATCCACTTTGAAGCTCCTTCCTCCCATGAAATTCTCTGCCCTCTTGTCTTTGATACCCTAACCATGGGGAAAAAAGGTATTTACCATCTATCCTATCTATGCCCCCATCATCTACCATGCCTCGATCAGGTCATACAGGGTGGGGGAAACATTATGATAGATTTTAACTGATTGAGGTCTGCTGGTCAGGAAGGTCTGAGGCCCAGATGTTAGGGATATTCTGGTGTTGAAGGCTGAGCCGTAGTCAATGAACAACATCCTGATGAAGGTGATACCTTATTGTCTAGGTGATCTACAGTTGAATGGAGTGCAAGATAGATTCCACACCAGGGCATCGGAGATGTCCTCATTCTTCAGGGAACGGGGGTTTCCCTCTTCTACCACAGATGAGGCTCTCACCAGGGTCTCTTCTATACCCGTGACTCTGCTCTCATTCCCCATCCGCCCACTCGTAACAAGGGCAGAGTCCCCTTGTCCTCGCCTTCCACCCTACCCACCATCACATACAACAAATAATCCTCCAACATTTTCGCCACCTCCAACGTGATCCCACCACTTGCCACATCTTCCCATCTCCTCCCCAAGAAATGCTACACTTGTCGCTTTACCTCCCCTCTTGACTCCATTCAAGGACCCAAGCATTCTTTCCAGGTGCGGCAGAGGTTCACCTGCACCTCCTCCAACCTCATCTATTACAGTCAGTTGCTCTACATCGGTGAGACCAAGCGTAGGCTTGGCGATCGCTTCTGAACACCTCCGCTCGGTTCGCAATAACCAACCTGATCTCCCGGTGGCTCAGCACATCAACTCCCCCTCCCATTCCGAATCCAACCTTTCTGTCCTGGGCCTCCTCCGTGGCCAGAGTAAAGACCACCGTAAATTGGAGGAACAGCACCTCATATTTCGCTCGGGCAGTTTGCACTCCAGCGGTATCAACATTGATTTCTCTAATTTCAGGTAGTCCTTACTTTCTCCTTCCCTTCTCAGCTCTCCCTCAGCTCTCTGGCTCCACCTCTTCCTTTCTTCCTCCCCCCCGCCACAGTCTGAAGAAGGGGTTTGGCCCGAAACGTTGCCTATTTCCTTCGCTCCATAGATGCTGCCTCACCCGTTGAGTTTCTCCAGCATTTTTGTCTGCAAGATAGATGACATGCTTTGTTGACTTAGTTTTCCTGCGAGCAATCAGATTGTCCGGGAATGGCGCCGTGAGCCGCCAGCCTCGCCAGCAGCTGTTCTTCCTTTCCACTTTTTTTGTTTTTAGTTTGTCTAAAAATGTGTTTTAGTGTGTGGGGGTGGGGGCGGGAATTGGGGGAAACTTTTAGTCGCATACCTCGGTGGAATGCGACTTTTCTCCCAGTTGCATTTCGCCCTTCCTTGCGGCCAAACAGCTTGGATTGGTGCGGCCTTTCCCGGAGTCGGGTCCAGAGCTTCAGTGGCCTATAACATACTGAAGCCGGGGTCTGCGGAGCTTCTAGCCGCGGGTGCGGTGTGGACTTTAAGAGCTCCGATCGCTGGCCTGCGATCTATAACATCGTGAACCGGGAAGGAAGCGTCCGATTCGGGACCTCCAAGCCGCGGAGTGTCCGTCCGTCCCGACGTCGGAGTTTCGAGCATCCCGACGAGAGGGCCTGTACATCGGGCCATCCATAGTGGCGACTGTGGAGGGTTCATGGCCCCGACCATGGATGAACAAAGGAGGATGACTGACAAAGTAATTGCCTTCCACCACAGTGAAGAATGTTGATTCCACTGTGGTGGATGTTCATGTTATATTATATTGTGTATTGTGCTCTTTTGTTTGTATGGGTGTATGGTAAAGGGCCTGTCCCACGAGCATGCGACCTGCATGCGGCGAGCGCGACCAAACCGGAAGCCGGGGCCGCGCGGAGGTCGTGTGATCCCCGTACAGGGCCGGTCCCACCAGCATGTGCCTGCATGCGGCGAGCGCGACCAAACCGGAAGCAGGGGCCGCGCGGATGTCGAGTGAGTGATGTGAAGTTCGAGTGAAGTCCGCGCGTATGTCGAGTGAGTGATGTGAAGTTCGAGTGAAGTCCGCGCGTGACGTACGGTGTCGAGACGTTGCGCACACTCATCGAGGCGGCTGCGGGCCGGCAGGCTGTTGCCGCGCGGAATTTTTGAACACGGTCAGCTTTTCGGAGCCCCGCGCGATGTCGGGACCAGCCCCACACAACTCCATACGGCTCCGGCGATCGAAGTGGGACCGGCCCCGCGAGGCCGTACGGCTCAAGCGACCACATTAGGTCGTGCTCGTGGGACAGGCCCTTTAGTCAAATTCCACTATATTAGTGCATGTGGCAATAAATGTGAACTTGAACTTGGAAGATTGATTTAGATGTGGCCTGTTAACAGTCATTCAACATAATTTATTGTTCTGCTTTTTCAGATTTAGAGATGCAGCGTGGAAACAGGCCCTTTGGCCCACTGAGTCTGTGCCAACCGGCTATGACCTGTACATGAATTCTATCCTACACATTAGGGGTAATTTACAGAGGGCCAATTAACCTACAAACCTGCACGTCTTTGGAATGTGGGAGGAAAACAGAACACCAGGAGAAAACCCACGTAGATACAGGGAGAATATACAAACTCCATACAGACAGCACCCATAATCAGGATCTAACCCATGTTTTTGATGCTGTAAGGCAGCAACTCTACTGCTGCATCACCGTGTTACCCTTCCATTATGCTCGATGTTAAACCTATTAGGCATTCAGACATATAACTTTATTAGTAACTAAATAGTGGGGGGGGAGGAGACAAACTGGAAATATAAGGATGGAGTTAAAGGGAAAGAGAGAATAAGAAAAGTTAAGAAAGACACCAGAATTAGCGTGGCAGAAAGCTCAGGAAGGGATAGGAGAGTATGGCCAAGTGAAATAGGAATCGATGTGAAAGGTGAGGGGAGTAATGGATTAAAAGTATTATATATGAATGCATGAAGTATAAGAAATAAAGTGGATGAGCTTGAGGCTCAGTTATAAATTGGCAAGTTTGATGTTGTGGGAATTACAGAGACATGGCTACAAGAGGACCAGGGCTGGGAACTGAATATTCAAGGGTATACGTCCTATTGAAAAGACGGACAGGTGGGCAGAGGGGGTGGGGTAGCTCTGTTGGTGACGAATGAAATTCAGTCCCTTGCGAGGGGTGACAGAATCAGGAGATGTAGAGTCAGTATGGATAGAAGTGAGGAATTGTAAGGGTAAAGATACCCCAAAGGGAGGTATCTACAGGCCCCCAAACAGTTGCCTGGATATAGGGTGCAAGTTGAATCAAGAGTTCAAATTGGCATGTTGCAAAGGTAATGCTCCGGTTGTTATGGGAGATTTCAACATGCAGGTAGACTGGGAAACTCAGGTTGGTACTGGACCCCAAGAAAGGGACTTTGTAGAGTGCCTCTGAGATGGATTCTTAGAGCAGCTTGTACCGGAACCTACCAGGGAGAAGGCAATTCTGGATTTAGTGTTCTGTAATGAACCGGATTTGAGAAGGAAACTCGAGGTAAAGGAGGCTTTAGGAGGTAGTGACCATAATATGGTCAGGTTTAATAGTAAGATTAAACGAGAACTTACCAGTTTGAAGTTTGATCTGTATTTTATGAGGAGTTACGGTGAGGGATTACGTGAAGAGCCCGCTCAGCACCAATGCGCGGCATACTTCAAAGCAGCGGTGTGGAATCACAGATAGACACAGTTATTGAAATAAACATAGTAAAGAAAAGGAGACCTCAGTTATCAGTTTGACCCATATTATTGAGGGTGGGAGTGGAGGGCACGTAATCCCTCATCGTAACTCCTCATAAAATACAGATCAAACTTCAAACTGGTAAGTTCTCGTTTAATCTTACTATTTTACTTCGAAGTCACGTGAGTGACTACGTGAAGATTTTAAAGCTCTGTGATTTCAAACCGTGTAACAGTTCTTACTTCACTCACTGCCGAAGTCCTTGAGGGAGGAAGTGTGTTATCGTAATCAACCAATGAATCTGTTTGTAAAAACAACAACGGTATTTATTAACAATTAAATTGCTCCCCTGGGCTTAAATTAAATATTTGCAGACTGTAAAATTTTCTCTGCAAATAAAGCAGGTTTTGCCAACGGCTTATTATATAAAGTTCTGAACTTCTTTCCCCCGACCATCCTGCTGTAGCCAGGATGTGGTCTATAGGCACGTCCATTCTTTTGGCCGTCGACGTGGATGCTGCCCTGGTGGAGTGAGATTTGTACATGTTAGTGTTTATACTAACAGCTTTTAGCACCTGCTTGAGCCATCTCGAAATGGTTTGGCTCGTCACCCGACCATAAGGTTTTTTGTGACTGACCCATAAGGCTTTTTCACTCCCTCGAATTATTTTGATTGTGTCTATGTAGGACAGTAGGTGGGTCATGGCACATAACCGTGGTTCTGGCGGGTAAACCCGGAATTCCACGACTGGGTTGGGTGTTCCTGGTCTGCTCTGTTTGATCAGTCCCTGGATAACGAAAGAGACCTGGTCTGGAGCTAAGATCATGTTGTCCAGTCGCAAAAGGTGTAGTGACTGGACCCTCTGTGCAGATACAAGTGCCATCAGCATGATAGTCTTGAGCATAGATTGTTTCAGGGTGAGGGACCTGGCTGGTGGCCATCCCCTGAGGTATGTCATGACCACACTGATATCCCATATATGGGTGTACCTTGGTCTGGGGGGGTTAGAGTTGTAAATTCCCTTCATTAGTTTAACCACCAGCGGGTGGGACCCCTTGGCCTGATGTCCTGGTGCCTGAGTTAAATAGGCAGACAGAGCACTTCTAGCTGTGTTGATGGCACTGTAGCTGAGTCCTTCAACGTGGTGAAGGGCTGCCAGGAACTCCAGTACGTTGGTAACTGTTGCAGTTGAGTAGGTGGTCCCTGTATCCAAGCAGTACTTCTCCCACTTTTTGATGCTGGACAAATACTGTTTTCTTGTGGATGTTCGGTGGGATGCTGACATGGTGTTGACGGTTTTTTCTGACAATCCCAGTCCCAGTAATGGTCTTTTCAAAATCTGCAACCCAGGAGTTTGATTTTATCATGGCATGGGTGGCTTATGCCGGATACTGGGTGGGTTAATAATTCTGGGTTACTGGGAAATATCATCGGGGTTTCAACAACCATGTCGTGGAGTAATGGGAACCATGGCTGTATAGGCCAGTCGGGTACTATCAATATACCTGAAGCAGAGTCCATTTGTATTTTTGCGTAGTACCCGGCTGATGAGGCAGAAGGGAGGAAATGCATAGAAGAAGAAATTTCCCCAATCCAGCGCGAACGCATCTACCGCTGCTGCCTCAGGGTCTGGTTCCCAAGCGACATACATAGGTACCTGGTGATTTAGCCTTGACGCAAATAGGTCGATATCTGGCGTTTTAGCAAACACTTTGGGGTTTAACATCCATTCGGTGTTGTCATTAAATTTGCGTGACCTGGTGTCTGCCACTGTATTTAGCTTACCTGGCAGGTAAGTTGCTGATAGCCAAATATGTCTTTCGACACACCATTGCCAGATTGTGTTGACCAATTTGTCGCATGATATCGATTTTATGCCGCCCATGTGGTTAATATAGGCCACCACCATATTATTGTCTATTTGTAACCGAACATGCAAGTGATGCATATTTGATGCATATGCTTTTAAACCGTAAAAGGCACCCAACATCTCTAGATAGTTAATGCCCAGTGTAAGTAGTAACGATGACTCTGGGTTAGTCTATCTACCAACTGTGCTGGATATGGAGTTAGTTGCTCCCCAGCCTTGAGCACTGGCATCTGTTTGGATAACTAAAGTAGGGTTAACGATGATGATAGGGCTGGAACTATGCCAACCGTTTTCTGCCCACCACTGTAGCTCTGATATTGCTTCAGTGGGTAATTTCATGATACGATCATAATGACCTGCATGTCGTTTTAGTGCCTGTACCTTTGCTCTTTGTAAGTTTTGATAGTGCAAAGGTCCAAATTGTGTAGCCGGAAATGCTGCTACCATTTTCCCAATTACTCTTGCTACTTGTCGAATAGTTGGTCGCTCGTTGACCATTAAATTGTTACATGATTGTGCCAATTCAGTTGTTTTGTCTTTTGGCAAAGTTACAGACATGTGGACTGAGTTAATAGTGAAGCCTAAGTAGTCCATGGTTGTGGACTTCAACTTAGATTTATCTGGATGTAAGACAAATCCCAAGGTTTCAAACAATTGTTTGGTAGCTGACACAGCTGATATAGCCAATTCCATGGTTTAGGCTACTATTAAGATATCATCAAGATATGCCATGACAATATATTTTTGTCTCCTTAATATTGCCAGGGCTGGTTTTAGTATCTTGGTGAATAATCTTGGGGCTGATGTTAACGCGTTGGGTAACACTTTAAACTGCCATAGTTGCCCCATCCAGGTAAATTTCAGGTATCTGCGATGGTCCTTATGAATGGGTACTGAATAATAAGCATCTTTGAGGTCAATGCTTGCCATGAAGTGTCCTTTGGAAATCAGTTGTTTGGCAGTAACAAACGTTTCCATTTTGAAATGTACATACTTAACAAACATATTTAGTGAAGTTAAGTCAATGATGATGTGACATCCACCATCCTTTTTAGTTCTAGTAAATATATTAGACACAAATTCCAAGGGTTCATGTTTTGTTTTTTCAATGATACCCTTAGTGATTAGTCTCACCAGTACAGCTTGTCCCTCTCGTTTTTCTTTAACTGAGAGGGATAAACCTCTCTGCTGAACTGGTGGCAATTTTTCTAGTGCAAACTGTATTTTGTATCCACGAATGCTATTGAGTATATACTTGTCATTCGTGATAGACTCCCATGCTTTCTTAAGTAATCTCCCCCCTGTTAGTATAGCGCCCCTACTTTCTATATGCTGGTAGGAACCAGACCCACCTACCTCCATGGTTATGGGTGTTTCTTCTGCTTCTTCGCAGGATGACGAGTCTTGTGCGTTGTCTGACGTGTTGGTGAGGTTTGGGGTTGGCGCATTTTCCATGGGGTCCGCTCTGGGCCTTGGCCTAAAAAAGGCTTCCGGTGGTGATATGCGGACCCCGAGCTTTCACCAGTCCCATAGGGTAGACGTCGACTGGTGGACGCGATGGGGTACTGCCGCTTGGGTTTTGTGGTTTTGGTTTTGCTCGTCCCGGGGCCTGCCCTCATGAGGCCGAAAGTTTTGGAAGCCTCCTCCATGTCTTTGACTTTTTTGGTGAGGTCTTTGCCAAAGAGCAGTGTATCTGACTCAATGGTTGGAGTTTTGCACAACCCCGCGAATTTCGGGTTGAGGGCAGGTCTTATAATCTCCTTGCGGAGGTTATTTATCTCAAATTGAGTATTGCACAGCAGTGCGAGGGTGTCCTGCTGGTTTGTGGTCATTTCTGTACCATCCACAGAACGAGCAAATGAGGTGATGGCTGACGTCAGGAGCCTGAGGATCCGCTGAAGTTTTAGTTCCTGATTTCGAATATTTGACCCAAAGTGCCCCCAGATTTGGCTGTTGACAGCCGATACTTTGAGCGATTCACAATTTTCAGGAGCCGTATATTGTTCTAAGACCTCATTAACCACCTGCTCCTGTAGGGGCCTGTTGGATAGGTGGTTAATGCTGGCCGCTAGTTTTGGCTCTAATGGCCGTCCTTCACGTGGGTTAGCCACGTAGCGGTCCACCACACCCAGCAGCTCTTCCTGTTCCTGTACCCCTGGCATACTCCCGACTTCTTCAGCCATTAACCCCTCTTCTTGACCAGCCCAGCCCTGGTCGCCACAGCTGCCCTCGGATGGGGGGGAAGCGATGGCCAGTGCACGAGGCACTGTGGAGGGAGTGCCTGAATTCCCTCTGCGAAACTGCTCCTCACGAAGCACGTCTCGCTGGAGCATACGCTCCACGAGCCGCTCCATGCAGCTCAGGCGGCTGTCTCTGCCCCGAGCGGGCGGTGAGATGTCCCCGTCCGACGAATCGGAAACCACCGGCCGGATGGTCTTCTTAGTGGCTTTACATCCAGTCCGCTGCTCAGGCGCTAGCGAGACTGGGCTCGGCTCTGTGTCGGGGATGGCGGAGCGCTGGGTTAGCGGTCCTACCGCCTCCTGCCCCCCACTGATGGAACGCTCCTCCGTTGGAGTCGAACGGGGGACAGGCTTCTTGGAGAGCCTTGTTCTGTTCATTTTTCTTAGCTGTTGGAACAAAGCAAAAACTCTCCTTTTGCCAAGAAAAACCGACCTCAGAGTAGACTTACCTGACGGTCCGTCTTTTTTAAACTGTAGCGGGAGCGCCTGACTCCCGCTGCGCCGCTGTTGCCTGCGTGAAGGCAATGTCGCGCATGCGTGCTGAGCGGGCTCTTCACGTTGTCACTCACGTGACTCCGAAGTAAAATCTAGAATTTGAGAGGGAGAAGGGAAAATGTCAGTATTACAGTTGAACAAAGGGGACTATGGACCCATGAGGGAGGAGCTGGCCAAAGTTGACTGGAAAGATACCCTTGCAGGAATGACAGTGGAACAACAATGGCAGGTATTTCTGGGAATAATACAGAAGGTGCAGGATCAGTTCATTCCAAAGAGGTAGAACGATTCTAAGGGAAGTAAGGGGCGACCATGGCTGACAACTGAAGTCAAGGACAGTATAAAAATAAAAAAGATGAGGTGCAAAGGTAAGCTAGCCAAAAATATAAACAAGGATAGTAAAAGTTTCTTTAGGTATGTGAAGAGGAAAAAAATAGTTAAGACCAAGGTTGGACCCTTGAAGACTGAAAAAGTTGAATTTCTTATGGGGAATGAGGAAATGGCAGATACTTTGGTACTTTGGATCCGTCTTCACTAAAGAGGACACAAACAATCTTCCTGATATACTAGTAGCTAGAGGATCTGGGGTGACAGAGGAACTGAAGGAAATGCACATTAGGCAGGAAATGGTGTTGGATAGACTGATGGGACTGAAGGCTATAAATCCCCAGTGCCTGATTGTCTGCATCCCATGATACTTAAGGAAGTGGCTCTAGAAATCGTAGACGCATTGGTGATCATTTTCCAATGTTCTATAGATTCAGGATCAGTTCCGGGGGATTGGAGGGTAGCTGATGTTATCCAACTTTATAAGAAAGGCAGGAGAGAAAACAGGGTATTTTAGTCCAGTTAGTCTGACATCAGTGGTGGGGAAGATGCTGGAGTCAATTATAAAATCCTAATCTGAGGAAAGACATTCTTGCTGTAGAGGGAGTACAGAGAAGGTTCACCGGACTGATTCCTGGGATGTCAGGGCTTTCATATGAAGAAAGACTGGATAGACTCGGCTTGTACTCACTAGAATTTAGAAGATTGAGGCGGGATCTTATAGAAACTTACAAAATTCTTAAGGGGTTGGACAGGCTAGATGCAGGAAGATTGTTCCCGATGTTGGGGAACAATTGTGACCCCTTGTTCAAGTCCAGAACAAGGGGTCACAGTTTAAGGATAAGGGGGAAATCTTTTAGGACCGAGATGAGAAAAACATTTTTCACATAGAGAGTGGTGAATCTCTGGAATTCTCTGCCACAGAAGGTAGTTGAGGCCAGTTCATTGGCTATATTTAAGAGGGAGTTAGATGTGGCCCTTGTGGCTAAAGGGATCATGTGGTATGGAGAGAAGGCAGGTACAGGATACTGAGTTGGATGATCAGCCATGATCATATTGAATGGCGGTGCAGGCTCGAAGGGCCGAATGGCCTACTCCTGCACCTATTTTCTATGTTTCTATGTTTCTAAAAGATGAAATAGCGGCACATTTGGATAGCAGTAACAGGATCGGTCCGAGTCAGCATGGATTTACGAAGGGGAAATCATGCATGACTAAGGGATGTAACTAGGAAAATGGACAAGTGAGAGCCAGTGGATGTAGTGTACCTGGACTTTAATAAGGTCCCACATAGTAGATTAGTGGGCAAAATTAGCGCACATGGTATCGGGGGTAGGGTTCTGACATGGATAGAAAATTGGTTGGCAGACAGGAAACAAAGAGTAGGGATTAATGGGTCCCTTTCACTAGTGGGGTACCGCAAAGTTCGGTGCTGGGATCGCAGCTATTGACAATATATATCAATGATTTAGATGAAGGGATTCAAAGTAACTTTCGCAAATTTGTAAATGACACAAAGCTGGGTGGTGGTGTGAACTGTAAGGAGGATGCCATGAGGATGCAGGGTGACTTGGACAGGTTGGGTGAATGGGCAGATGCATGGCAGATGCAGTTTAATATGGATAAATATAATGTTATCCACTTTGGTGGCAAAAACAGAAAGGCTGATTATTATCTAAATGGTGTCAAGTTGGGAAAAGGGGAAGTACAACGAGATCTGGGGGTCCTTGTACATCGGTCAATTTCTTGAAAGTAAGCAGGGGGAGTCCAGAACCAGGGGCCACAGTTTAAGAATAAGTGGTAGGCCATTTAGAACGGAGATGAGAAAAAACTTTTTCACCCAGAGCTTTGTGAATCTGTGGAATTCTCTGCCTCAGAAGGCAGTGGAGGCCAATTCTCTGGATGCTTTAGAGAGAGAGTTAGATAGAGCTCTTAAAGATAGTGGTCAAGGATATGGTGAGAAGGCAGGAACGGGGTACTGTTAGTGGATGATCAGCCATGATCACAATGAATGGGCGGTGTTGGCTGGAAAGGCCGAATGGCCTACTCCAGCACCTATTGTCTATTGTCTATTTTTGTAGGGAACTGGAATGATGGAGATTTCTTTGAAGCAGATGAGGCACATTTAGTAGACTAAATGTGTAGGAAGGAACTGCAGATACTGGTTTAAACTGAAGATAGACACAAAAAGCTGGAGTAACTCAACGAGACTGGCAGAATCTCTGGAGAGAAGGAATGGGTGACGTTTCGGGTCGAGACCCTTCTTCAGACTAGTTAGAGATACGAAATTGGGTGTGATCTCTCACAACAATGCATCTCTATCAGATGACTCATGTCCTTTATGCCATCTTTGAACAGGTGAACAAAGTTGCTCCAAGGCCCATTACCCTCTAGTGCTGGTTCTATCCCAGACATCTTTGCACCAAAAGTTAGATTGTCTTTGATGAGGGTAAACACTTGGAATGCAGTCAGCTCGGATGGAGTCCCTGGATTGATTTTGAAACTGTGCTCAAATCAACTGGTCAGAGTCTTCATTCACTCGCTTTGATAGTAGACTGTTTAGAAACATAGAAACATAGGAAAATAGGTGCAGGACGAGGCCATTCGGCCTTTGAGCCAGCACCGCCATTCAATATGATCATGGCTGATCATCTAAAATCAGTACCCTGTTTACGTCCCATGATTCAACCGGTCAGGATACATTCTACAGTGCATCTATAGATGTTTGTTGGAAAATTTGGTAATAAGCTGAATCTCTTTAAACTTCAAAGTAAGTCAAGATGCTAGTACACCTCTTCTGTGATTATATCTACGTACAGTACAAGACCCAGGACAAGTCATCCGAAATGCTAATGCCCAGGAATTTCTCCATCGTTGACCCACCAAGAAAACCTAATGTATTGCCTTGTCAGTAATACTCATGAACTCAGAAACGTTTTGTGTTCAGTTCCTATGATTAACCTTGTGAGTTTCATCTTCTCCTCATACAAATTAAGCGGAAAATTGGATTAACAGGATTACCCTGAGAGCTGGCATATTCCCGATGGGCTGAATAGCCACCTTCTATCTTGTAAGTGGAGGAAGGAACTGCACATGCTGGTTTATACCAAGGGTAGACACATTATCTGGAGTAACTCATCGAGTCAGGCAGCATCTCTGGAGAAATGGGAAAGGTGACATTTTGGGTTGGAACCCTTCTTCAGACTCATTTTGGAAGTATATTTTATATTGCAAGTATATACGTACATGGATTATCACATACCCTTAAAAGCTTGGGAGTCTATTTAGCATCATGAAAAATAATGTACACCCATACCATAAATAAGAATATATCATGTCTATCCCATCAGTGGAAAGCTGCACTTGAACTGTACTGGTGTTTGTATTTTGCTATTTGGTGAAGATACGTATTTGTTCCCGTCCATTTATGATGAGTGATATTCGTGTGGTCGAAATTCTCATGAATGCGGAAACATTAATTCATTTCCAGCACTATTTCGCTGAAGCATCTGGCATGTGTGATTGTCCATTACACCACGAGGAGGAGGAGCCATCTTGGGGAACGGCTGCTAATCAGCAGCCGTCCGTTTAACTCACTTATTTTTTTGTAGTTTTAGTGAGTCCAGTGCTTTGCTTGTTGGAGAGTTAGACTTTTTAATGTGGGGGGAAGGGGGTAACTAAATTTCTAGGTCCCTACCTGGTCGGTGAGGCAGCTTTTTCTCCGGGCTGCCCCGTCGACCCGTCCTCGTGGCCTACCAGCGGGCGTGGATCGCCGTTTCCTGGCGGGGACCGCCCAGCACCTCGGCTTCGGTGGCGGCACAGCGCTGGAGCGCTATCGCGGAGCGGAGCGGGCGATGCCTTGCCTGGGTCGCCGCGCTGGATCGACGTGCTGGAGCTCCGGTGAGCTGTGACCGCCGAGTTCATCACCTCCGGGCTGCGGGTCTGCGGGTCTGCGGAGCGGAGCGGGCGGCGCCGACTTCATCATCGGGAGCCTGGGAGCTCCAAACCGGCGCGGCATTGTCGGCTTCGGAAGCCGCGGTCTCCGGTTAGGAAGCGGTCGTTCCAGGTGGCCCAGCCGCTGAGTGGACTCTCCCGACGCCGGGGCAACAGCACCCGGCGAGAACGGCCAGGAACATCGGGCCTCCGTAGAGGCAATAGCGGAGGCCTCAATTAGGCCTGACTTTGGGAGAACTGGGGATGGGGACTGGACATTGTGCCTTCCCCCACAGTGGTAACCATTGTGGGGGGATGTTTTTTGTATGTAAGTGAATATTTAAGTTTGTGTCCAAGATGGCTGTCGGAAGGGAGAGTGTACGCTGGCGCGGTTTGGCTGCCGCTACTCTCTCTTCACATTGTGTTTTTGATTTTTTTGTCTTTGGATCGAATTCTGTCTTTAATTTGTGTATTGGTGATGTCTTTATTATTTATTTTATTCCGATTATATGTTTTTTTACTCTTGTTAATTTCTGTAAGGTGTCCTTGAGACTTTTGAAAGGCGCCCTCAAATAAAATTTATTATTATTATTAGGGCTGGTTTCGCGGAAAAAGGAGAACACAAATTGTGCTTAAGGTAGAGCAGAGGCAATAAAATAGATCAGCATCTCATGTAGGATTGCATGAAATGGGAATGGGACAGATATCACCTCCCCAAAATGTATATTAATCTTACATCGTATGAACCTACGTTGGAAATTCTATTTCTATTGATCTCTCTGTTCATTTCTGTACGTGTTCTGTCAGGCAGGGCCAAGATAACAATAGTGATTATTAGGATTGGTCTTTTGCTTTACAAATCTTGGATTAGCACAGCACTGCAGAACATTATAGTTTTGGTGATGTTCGTGTGAGCTGGAAGTAAATGAGTTTGATCTCAGTTGGAAGGATGCTCGAGTTTCACAGTGAAGGAGAAAGGTTTAAGCGCTTGCACTGTGAAAGGCTAATGAAGTTTTTACATCTGGCCTTTTGCTGAATGTGGTCTAATAGTGCTGACACAAGATAAGAACCACCCTTAGTAGGTCTGCTAACATGGAGAGCATGAAGTAAATCAGCCAGGACATGACGGGCCTGGGGTTAATGGTTAACTCAGGAGATAGTGAAGTTAGGGGTGGGGCTGCCAGCTATTGTGATGGGGAGGAGGGCAATCATTGTGGGATTCTGTAGTCGAATCTGAAAAATGTCAGTCTGAGGGAGGATTGGGAATAAGTTGGTTCCTGGTATTGGCAATGCAGGAAACTTGAGAGTTCAATCAAGAGTACTTTATTGTCATATGTCCCAATGAAATTCTGACTAGCAGCAGCACTTTGGGAGGTTGAAGGTAAGAAGAGAGTATATAGTTAATGACAAGAGCCTTAAGGGGCTGTCCCACTGTACGAGGTAATTCAAGAGTTCTCCCGAGTTTCTCATGATTTGAACTTGGAGAATTACGGTAATAGCCGCTCGTAGGTACTCGGGGCTCTCGTGGACATTTTTCAACATGTTGAAAAAACTTCACGAGCTTACCGCGTTTCCCGAGTACCTGCTGTTAGCATTATGAGCCGCTAAGAGATGTCCCGAGCTCCGACATACCCGCTACATACATTCTACGTACTTACCACGAGTTTGATTTGTTGGTAATCTCGGGAGAGCTCTTGGGTAAACTCGTATAGTTGGACAGGCCCTTTAACAGCATTGATGTGCAAAGGAAACTTGCAACTTCATAGCTCACTGAAGGTAGCAGCACAAGTAGATAAGGTGGTAAAGTAGGGCTATGGTATGCTTGCCTTTATTGCGAGGGGCATTAAGAGTAAGAGTCAGGAAATCATGACGCCGCTCTATAAGACCATGGTTAGGCTACATTTGGATTATTGCATGCAGTTGTGGTCGCCCCATTACAGGAATGAGATGGAGGCTTAGGAGAGGGCGCAGAGGAAGTTTACCAGAATGCTGCCTGGATTAGAGAGTTTCAACTCCAAGGAGAGGTTGGATTATTTTCTCTGGAATGTTGGAGGATGAGGGAAGACTTGTTAGAAGTATATTAAATTATGAGAGGCCTAGCTAGGATAGACCCTCAGAACCTTTTTCCCAGGGTGGGAATGTACAACACTAAAGGGCATAAGGTAAGAGGAGGAGAGTTTAATTGAGATCTGCAGGGCACATTTTTTTTATAGAGAGAGAGTTTGGTGGGGGCCAGGAATGCATTGCCAGGGGTGGTGGTTTAGGCAGGTACGATATTGGTGTTAAAGAGGCTTTTTAGATAGGCACAAGGTAGTGCAAGGAATAGAGAGGGACATGGATCATGTACAGAGATGGGGTCAGTTTAACTTGACATCATGGTCAGTGCAAACATTGTGGGCCAAAGGGCTGTACAGGAATGGTCTTGTCATGTTTTATAACCAAATAATCGATGCTCGCAATGTTGATCAAGTGATAAATATCACCCTGTTGATAATAAAGGATCTCTGCACTGCTCCGAATGGAATATATGCCGTTGATTATTTCAAGTTCTTCAGAGTTAGTAAGTTCTGGTTATAGCACACAGAACAGGAGTATCATCAGCTTGTATTTATATGCTAAAGCCTCTGAATTCTTACTTTATGTGCCATGCACTAACGCTGCTGCGGAATTATGTATGTATGTATTTATGCAGTCTTTATTTTGATTTGAAAGAATCATCATCTCAGCAGTCTCATGCGCAAATCATTTGTGTGGTTGGGATTTTAAATTCCCATCCTTTGGAGCCAGTTTTAAACCAGTATTGAGTGCTTTGGGAGATTATTTGTAATGTCAGAATTCCTCAGTGGATCTTTGAAAGCTCTGCTGTTGGATTTGAGTCTGATTGTTTTGGTAGGAATCCAGAATAATTAATTACATTGTTGGGCAGAATTTATAAATGCAAATATACGCACACAATACTGTGCAGGGTATGGTGCTGGCATTTGCATTTAAAGTCCATGATTGTGTTTCCTCACTTCTAAATCCACACCAAGGGCAACGCTTCATAAATTCTTTTCCAAGATACAAATTAGGGTCATTAGTTGCTTTATTGGCCTCTGCTGCTGGTTGTCCTCGACCGTGGCCTAAACGAAAGCCACTTCAAGGTGAATCTCCCCTCTTGGGCCCCTCTGTCTCCATAAACTGCAAATCTTCCAAAATAACACAGCCTAAGTCTTCTCGCCTACAAAGTACCCCAGAGATGACCCTTGTTACATAGGAAATTAATTAAAACACACCTAATCCTACACAAACCCCTCTGTGGCCTCCCTCTGCCTGGACTGATGATCCAGAGACAAGTTGAAATCCTCCCACCACTCATGAGAAATAAAATTCAGATAATTAATATCTGCAGTTCTTAACCATGAAAATCAGCAGACGTTCTGGAAACCTGATACAAGAACCCTGATACAACTCCGGTTCGGAAATGCCCCCCCTCCCTTTCTGGTTTAACTTGTGTGGAACCTGAGGCCCACAGCAGTGTGACTACAGTCTGATTTGACTGACCGAACAATTCAGTAAATGGATTTATGGAATACCTTTACCCGAAGGACTGCATGGAGATCCAAGAATACAGTTCCCACCATTTCACAGGGGCAAATGAGGAAGAGCAATAAATGGTGACTTTATCATTGAATGGCGACATCCTGCCAATGAATGAAAATAGATCTCTTCTTCAGATCTTTTTATTCATTTTGCATTCCCAAGACAAAGGAGATCGTGATCAACTTCAGGAAGCGGAGAGGTACACGTACTCCAGTTTGCATTGACTGCGCAGAAATAGAGATGGCTGAAATTTTCAACTTCCGAGGAGTAAATATCACCAACAACTTCTCCTGGATCACCCATACTGAAGCAATGCACCAAGAAAGCACACCAACGCATCTATTTCCTTAGAAGGCCTAGGACGTTCAGCTTGTCCCCAACAACTATAGATGTGTCGTAGAAAGCACTTCATCAGGATGCATCACAATTAGGAACAGCTCCATCCAAGACCACAAGAAATTGCAGAGAATTGGAGACACACCCTAGACCATCAGATAAACCAACCTCCCTGCTATTGACTCCATTTATACATCACACAGCCTCCTCAAGGCCACCAGCATAATCAAGGACGAGTCACAATCTTGCCACTTCCCCTTCTCCCCTCTCCCTTCGGGTAAAAGATATATAAGTGAAAACACACACCTCCAAATTCAGGGACAGTCTCTTCCCAGCTGTTATCAGGCAACTGAACCAGCCTAACAATAACTAGAGAGCAGTCCTGAGCTACTGTCTACCTCATTGGAGACCCATGGACTATCTTTGATCAGACTTTACTGGACTTTATCTTGCACTAAATGTTATTCACTTTATCCCCTTTGTCATGTATCTATACATTGTGGGGGGAGAAGGGGAGAGAAGGGGGGGGGGGAGAAGGAGTGGAGACACTTTTAAGAAGCCAGACAACTTTTAATAAAGTTTAGCGGGCATTTAACATTACCGGTCAGTTTTCCTTGGTTCTGAAAACTCCAATGAGCCAATTAAAATGCCCGGTCAGCAAAGGAGATTGCCTACAGCTAACTCAACTGCCTTTAACTACATGGCGACCCCACTCCACTGCGAGTTCAAAAGAACCATGCCGACCAATTTTTACTTGCGGAAAATTTTTCAGCATGCTGAACATTTTTCCTCGACCAAACTGAGGCTGCGTGTATGCGGGAACTTCTCTCGAGCATGAAGGAGAGTTACAGTGACCTCCTAGGACCACGTGTCGACCATGCTGCGAGTTTGTGGCGAGCGCAAACTCTTCTAAACTCGCAAATTAGGTCGCCATAGTGGGACATTCCCTTTAGAATTGCAAAGATTACATCCTCCTGAAAAATGTTTTTCTTATTAAGTGATACAGCCAGGGATTAAAAGTGCAGCAGTGGTTTCTTGGTGTTTTGTTACAGGGAGGTAATTAAATAGAATGATTTCCGCGTGAATGATGGTTAGATAATTTGATTATGCAGGTCTCCTTGGCTGAATTCCAGCCGTGTAATTTTGGCAATTTGTTGACTTATTTCAGGGCAATTCTTGCGAGGGCTCTATTCATGCATGGATGCTCAGTCAGCTGCAGGTTGGATCAGAACACTATCTCCGAGGACAGCAAGCCTAGTTTGTTGCACTCCTAATTTGCAAGTGATTAAAACGGATATAAAGTAAAGCAGGTGCCCTACAAATTGAGTTTGTAGGTGCCCTACAAATTGAGTTTGCTGACCTCTGTGATTGATTCTCCAGTCTACACTTCTTCCTTCAGATCAGATCCTGTTTTAATTGTGGAGCTACCTGGAATTTACCCATAATATGCACAAACGTGTATTGGTATTAGTTAATATTGTCAGGTATACCGAGAAGCATTTTCATTTGGGGTTTTAACTGGGCAAATCAGACCATACTTGACTACTATTAAACCCTACACAAGTACAACAACTGAAAACAAATTGTTGGAGGAACTCACGGGTCAAGTGCAGGGAAAGGACAGACAACGATTCGGGTCGGAACCTTGATGGAGCAGGAGGGAGGAAGCTGGAAGAAAGTGGTGGGGTTGGGCCAAGGCAGGCCAGCTCAAAAAGAGAAAGGAAACAATGCAGAATGTATTGTTGGAGCTACAGAGAAAGTGCAGATAAAAATGGAAGTGCAAGGATTGCAACAAAGCAGATTAGGACGTGGGGACTATATTCTAAGCATATGAGAGGTTCATTCAATATTCTCACAACAACATGGAAACATTTGTTATGAATCTGGTGGTAGGTCCTTTCCTGCTGTTTTTAGTCTTCTGCCTGATGGGAAGTATAGAAGAGAGAATGATCTGTGACCCTTAATTCTGTTGGCTGTCTCCTGACATACCGTGAATTGTAGATGGAGTCAATGGGGGGAGACTGGTGTGCTTGATGGACAGGACTACATCAGTGACTCCCCGCAATTTCTTGTGGTCTTGGACAGGCCAGTCGCTGAACCAAGTTTTAATGTATCTTAATAGGATGATTTTTATGGTGCAACTATAGATATTGATAAGAGTCATTGGAGACATGCTGAATTTCCCTTGACTTTTGTAGTAGAGGCATCCTGTGCTTTGTTGATGGCAGCATCTGTATGGTTGGACCAGGACAAATTGTTGGTGATATTTACGCCTAAGAACTTGGAAGCTCTCGACTTTTTCCACCAGTGCCATTGATGCAGACTTGGGCATGTACTTCACTCTGCTTCCTGAAGTCGATGATTAGCTCTTTTGTTTTGCTGTTGGACATATTGATTGAATGTCATGTCCTTTTGTAAGATCCTCCTAATTAATTGCCTCCATTTGCTTCCATGCGCCTGAATTATGACAACCCCTTTGTTCCACATATGCTGTTGGAGCTGCTGAGTTCTTCCAGTTCCAGCTTTGTGCTCCAGTTTCCAACAACTGCAGTCACTTGTATCTCCATTGCATCGATGTTTTGTGATAACGTTTGACCAAATATTACAACATTCACTTTCTCCACACAGTAAATACATTTGGAAGGAATAAAAGCAAACATAAGGTCTGAAGTTAAGACAACAAACTAATGAATGTCTCAGAGGAGGGAACAGTATGAATTCAACATACTGTAAGCTACCGAAGCATAATATGAGATGCTCTTCCTCCAGCTTGTGTGTGGCCTCACTTTGGCAATGGAGGAGGCCCAGGGCAGAAAGGTCAATGTGGAAATGGGAAGGGGAGTTAAAATGGTTAGCAACCGGGCAATCTAGCAGGCCTTGGCAAACCGAGTGCAACTGTTCAGCGAAATGGTTGCCGAGTCTATGCTTGAACTTGCTGATGTACACAAGGCCATATCGCGAACACCAGATGCAGTAGATGAGGTTAGAGGAGGTGCACGTATACTTCTGTCTCATTTGGAAGTACTGCTGGAGTCCCTGCATAGGGGCGAGGGAGGTGGTATAAGGACACAACTGATAGGTGTTGCATCTGATAGGTGGTGGAGGGAGCAGTCTCTGTGAAAGGCAGAAAGGGGTGGAGATGGGAAGACATGACTAGTGATGGGATCACGTTGGAGATGACAAAAGTGTCAACGTAATATGTGTTGGATGTGGAGTCTGGTTGGGTTGAAAGGTGAGGACCAGTGGAACTCTTTCCTTGTTCCATCAAGGGGGAGGAGAAGCAAGAGCAGACCCATGGGACACCGAGGAGACATGGGTGAGGAATCCATCTCTAACAGAAGGGGGAAAACCACATTTACTAAAGAAAGAGGAATCTCGAATGTCCCAGAATGGAAAGTCTTAACTTGGGAGCAGATGTGGCAGAGATGGACATTAATGATTGGAAATACTGTCACAAATACAGATGAGCTCATCATTATTGACTGTTTTCAAGACTTTAAATCAGGCTGATAGCAACCACCTGTGGTGATTTAATAATTCCCTGACCTGGTCGACAGCAAATTCTAAAATGTTGTTTGGCACAGTCCCACTGTGATGCAGCTGGTGGAGCTGCTGTTCACTGTGCCAGGGCCCAGGTTCTGTCACGACTTCAGGTCCTATTTGTGTAGAGTTTGCATGTTTTCCCTGTGACCATGTGTGTTTCTGCTGGTTCCCCCCCATATCCCAAGGATGAGTGGGTATATAAGTTAATAGGTCTCTGTAAATTGCTCCTAGTTTATCGGTAGTGGTTGTGAAAGTCACGATACATGGACCGATGTAAATGGGTTATTGTGAAGGTCCTGTTTCCATCCTGTAACTCTATAAACGAAATGGGTTGGTACTTGGAGCATTTATCATGCTTGGAGGCCAGGTATCTCGTGGAAGATGGGCCATCGACACCAGATCTGCCATTTTTAACCTGGCACCATGCAGGGCAGCATTGCTGTACTCCACACAACCAGGTAAAACCAGTTCTGAAGAGCAGTCAGAGGCCGAAGAGGCCTGGCCTCAGGAGAGAGGAAAATGCAAACAAAAACGATGAATTTTATTTTTCTTGGGATTTGATTTTTGTCAGGATAATCAAAATGTTCTTCCAAATCCCATGTGGAAATGTTGGGCCACCCCTCTACTTCTGCTAGGATTCCTCTCTGTCTGTCTCAGTTCCTAGGCGGTTTTTAGCTTTTTCCAGATATCACTTGAACAGGCAGTCTAGTTGTGCCCGGCTGTTTTAGTTGATAAGTTGAGGCACTACCACCCAGCCTGGCCACGCTCTCAGTTCACTCCTACCATTGGAAAGAAAGTATAGAAGTCTGAAAACCATAACCCCCAGGTTCAAAAACAGTTTCTTCCCAACAACCATCTGACTCTTGAACACTACAAAACTTGAATCACTATACTATGACCTGCCTTGGTTGCACTGACTTTGACCATTTTGCACTGGTATTGGGATTATTAATTTATTGAATATCATTTCTTTATTATATCTCATCAATGATTATTATGTTTACAGGCCTGTTATGAGCTGCAAGTAAGGTTTTTATTGTTCATTGTCGGTACGTATGGCAATTGCCGTAAACACTCTTGACCTGAATGGAAGAGGCATAAATTTGAAAAACTACAAGAAGCAAAATCATCAGCTTAAATATATCTGTGAAAATAAGAACTGCTAAGGGTCAAATTACATTTTCTCTTCCCTACTACTGTTTCGAGCTGGCATAGTGTTACATTTATAACTATAATTTCTTCTATCCAGTTGCTTTCTGCTATTTCAGTTTTAATTCCTCAGCTTTCTTGTCAAAGTTCATGTATACAACCATAAAAACACAGCTATTGCAAAAATAGTTTATACTAACATTTATTTTACGCATCCATAAATCTCTTTCCTTCTGCAATCTGGTGATCTTCAGAGTGAGCTGCTTAAATAAGGAGCTGCTGTAAATGTTACATGTGAAATAAATTTGATTATGCATAGTTTCTCATGAGCGAGACTCCGGTGCCTAATTGGATATTAGAGTGCGCTATTTTACATAGTATGATTTAAAATGTCCTCAGTTGGTTCCCCAAGAGGCCGAGTTTCTGTCATTAATCACCAGATATTTTTTTAATAGTGGAAACCCAGTTGAATAAGATCCAGAAGCTTTTCCAACCTGCTCCACATTCGATCAGATCAGGGCTGACCTGCTTCTGAGTCTCAATTCCACTTCCTTGCCCGATTCCCTTAACTCATGATTCCTCCATAATCCAAAAGTGTATCCATGTCAAACTGCATTACTGTCTGGAGCCAAAAGTCTCAAGGATTCATAAACACTTGAGAGAAGACATTTCTCATCTCAGCCTTAAATGGGAAAGCCATTATCCTGCAGCTATGGTCTGTAGATCTAAACTTCATCCAGGGAAGTATGCTCAGAAAAAGACTCAAAGTGCTGGAGTAACTCAGCGGGTCAGTCAGCATCTTTGGAGAACATGGATAGGTGATGTTTTGGGATGGAACCCTTCAGTCTGAAGAAGGTTCCCGACCGGAAAAGTCACCTATCCACGTCCTTCAGGGATGCTGCCTGACTTGCTGAGTTACTCAGCACTTAGTTTTTTTGTAAACTGGCAGTTCCTTGTTCCTACAAGTATGCTCACTGCTTTGGTTTTGTCAAGCCCCTTCAGAATCTTGCATCTCACAATAAGATAATCTTTCCTTTCTGTTCACGCTCCACCCCTCTTACAATAAGACCTCCAGCCACTGCAGTGCACTAAACACTTTAGATTGAGGCTTGGTGCCAGCCCACAGGTTTTCTTCTCCCTGGTTGCTGGTTGCTGAGTTTGGCCACCTTTCTGCGGCATCTGTTGCCACCTTTCCTCGGGTCATTGCTGATAATTATTCATCGAATTGATTAAACAATACAGCATGGAAATAGGTCCTTCGGATCGCCGAGTCCATGCCAACCGTTTACACTAGTTCTATGTTGTCCCACTTTCACATCCACCAAGGGCAATTTACAGAGGCCCATTAGCTTACAAGCCCACGTGTCTTTGGGATGTAGGAGGAAACCAGAGGACCCTGCAGAAATCCATGTGGTCACAGGGAGAGCATCCAAACTCTACACAGACAGTACCTGAGGTCAGGATCAAACCTGGGTCTCTGGTGCTGTGAGGCAGCAGCTCTACCAGCTGTGTCATTATGCTGCCTTGAGTTGATCCCAGAGTTTATTGTGCAGACGTAAAAAGGAAGGCAAGTGCAAGTCTTTTGCTCTAGATACTTTAATCTCCATTCATACAATGACCGCAGTACCACATGGGCACTAAATCCAGCTGCAATAGTACAGCTTCAATGGAGGTCAGAGATAACATTTTCTACCCTCCTGACCACATTGACATAGTGCTTCTTGTTAAAGCATACTTTGATCTTTTTGAACCAGCAGTCATCAATCTCACCACATTTAAATGATATATTCTGCTTTTCTATTTTTCCCCATCACATCTGTTCACTCACTTGTGTTGTAGAAAATCGCATTGTGTGACAATTGTGTCGATGGGGAAAGGTCAGGGGTTTCAGATGGTCAAACTTACAATGGTTTATGGGTTGTCCCACTTAGGTGATTTTTCAGCAGACTGCCGGCGACTGTCAAGTTCGCAATTGGAACGGCGACTGTCAGAGTGGAAGACACACACACAAAACAAACATATCGCTTCCTTCGCCAGCCCGTAATGCAGGCAGGGGACAGGGCAAGCGTGGGGAGCGCTGTCTAAAAAAATTCACATGGTGCAAAGGCAAGGTGAAACAGACACACACCGCGATGAACAGGAAGGTTGGCGCTGTAAAAAGACGGCTAAAGCACAGTGTTCGGTAAGTCCTTTAAAAGAGGGGGGAGAGCGAGGAGAAGGGGGGAGAAGGAGTGAAGACAACTTTTAAGAAGCCAGGCTGTGAAGTTCGGCGGACATTTAACATTACCGGTCGGTTATCCTTGTTCTGAAAACTGCTGCTTACGTTTTTATTCCTAATGAGCCAATGAAATTCACCGGTCAGCACCGGCTACAACCTACGAGAACCTCCGAGAACCTTCGACCCCCTGGCAATCCACTAAGATCTCCTGCCCACCCACCTATGGCTCGAGAATTCTCGCTACTCTCCCTGGTGGCTTCATTCTAGTCGCAGCTAATTTTTCAACCAGTTGAAAAATTCACGGTGACCATAATGAGGCCGCGACCAGTTCCCTGAATGCGGGAACTCCTCACGACGTTGAAGGCAACTCCCCGGCAACCACCCGCGAACATGTGGCGACCATGTGGTGACCGCATAGTCTCCTGCAGTCACCTAAAATGTGGGCTAAGTGGGACAGGCCCATAAGTTATTTTTCCTGTAGGATTTTCGGGAATAAAGATCTTTTCAACAACAATAACCAATTTGACCTGTGTAACGTACATCGTGTTCCCTAATTCATCACTGACATTATTTCTAATTTGTGTCATGGAAACGCACGTTATGGCAGATCTTACTGTATTTCATCCCATTGCAGTTAATTTGTGTCCTCGTCGCAACTTACCTTCCCACCAACCTTTGTAATGCAAACTAAACTTGCATGTATTATACCTCATCTCATGCCTCTCCTAAGTACTGCAACTATAAATAATTGTGACCCCAGCACTGATTCCTGTGGCAGTCCATTACTTACAGGTAGCTATCAATGAGTTAACAGATCCTTTATCCACAGTGAGATGTCACCTGCATTCCTGTGACACTATCACGTGCTTCAACTTGGTACTTTTAGGAAGTCCAATAAACTATTGCTGTTTTTCCTCTTAGGTTTGTCAGGCAAGATTTATTTTTCATAAATCCATGTTGACTCTTCCTACTTGAGAAGCTCAGAGTCAATTGCTGAGACGTCCGTTGATGACTTGCTGTGAGGCTGAGCTCTGTTTTTAGCATTAGGTACTCTGCTGTCTCCCCTTCCCTGCTTGCCTCAGGCCGACAGCTGGCTTCAAACTATCGTCATGAATTTTTGTGCGTTTTTGCTGGATTTAGCCCGTGATTATGGGAACACCTCAGGACAGACTGGGAAACGAGGTGCTGCATGATTGTGACCTAATGCCTTTGAGCAGCTGGGCAGATAAACACTGTAGCTCAGAGGATCTGAAAATCCTGGAACTTGATAGGTAATCAATTTGCCTGGACTGTGGCGAATTGTTTGTTAGATTCTCCTCTGTTTGCCATAAAAGCAGTGAAAGCAGAAGTAGACTGTCGTCCTTTGAATTCAGTGCTGATCCGATACCTTGGACTAAAAAAAAGAAATGTTTCACATCAAACCATCACTGGAGGGTTCCGTTGCGTGGTGTTGCATTACTAGAGCTGTAACCACAGGCCTGGACTTAATCCCACTGTGGCAGCTGGAGAACTTGCACCCACCCAACTCAGTCAAATCTGGAATAAAAGGGTATTGTCAGCAGTGGTGACCATGACCACACCAGATAATGTTAAGAATCTGTCTAGCTCATTAATGTCCCTCAGGGAAGGAAGTATCACATATTTTCCCCATTTACGCCAGATGAGAACTATAGTTCATATCTCTGGAATAGTTTGGTAGGCCACTAATCTGCTTCATACTGCTGCAACAAGACAAAATAAGAGTTATACAGGTCAGACCACTGGAACTCAGTGTCTAAAAAGCATCTCAATCAGCAACCTTGCAGACTCCTCCTTACTATCATTGGGAATGTGTACTAAAGTTGATGTGCCTTTCTTCAGAATAACCAACCAAGAGCCTGACATTGTCATACCCACACGAGTTTTACCTTGGAGACTATCGCCCATCATTATCTTTAATATGTCCTTTCCTAGTGGCAGGGCAGAATCACCGGAGTGGCTCAGGGAATCCTTGAGATTAAACACGGTACTGCTTCTGATTTACCACCTACCACTTGTCCTCTGCAATGCATCGCCACTCCTCTGCTGTAGATGCAATAAAGGTTAACAACAATAATTGTTGCTTTATGATTGTCAACCTTTAAATCTTAAATCCAACAACTAACTTTTTGTTTAATCCATTTCCGGGCTCTAACATTGACAATAAGGAAGTGCTTTAAAAGATCAGTAATGGCCCACATCTGTGTCAGTCTTCCTGACTCCTGTTGCTAGTTGACCATAATTCTCAGCGCCAGTGTCCCGCAAGGCTGTGTTCTTATTCCACTGCTATGCTTCCTTTACACTCATAGAAACATAGAAACATAGAAAATAGGTGCAGGAGTAGTCCATTCGGCCCTTCAAGCCTGCACCGCCATTCAATATGATCATGGCTGATCATAAGGTATTAAAAGTTGCTCCATAGAATTATGCTAACAGGTGGCTTGGTAGAACTGCCAAATTCAGGATGACATGTGAATTATAAATACCACAACTAATATTATCCAGCTTTTATACATTTTCTATCTATTTAGTCCCACATCTAGAGAAGAGTAGCACACAAGACTGTGCCTGTGAAAGCATTAGAAAGACACACCAAAAGACAAAGTACTGGACAAACTCAGCAGGTCAGGCATCATCTGTGGAGGAAATGGACAGGTGATGTTTCGGGACGGGACTAGAAACATAGAAACATAGAAACATAGAAAATAGGTGCAGGAGTAGGCCATTCGGCCCTTCGAGCCTGCACCGCCATTCAATATGATCATGGCTGATCATCCAACTCAGTATCCTGTCCTTGCCTTCTCTCCATACCCCCTGATCCCTTTAGCCACAAGGGCCACATCTAACTCCCTCTTACATATAGCCAATGAACTGGCCTCAACTACCTTCTGTGGCAGAGAATTCCAGAGATTCACCACTCTCTGTGTGAAAAATGTTTTCCTCATCTCGGTCCTAAAAGATTTCCCCCTTATCCTTAAACTGTGACCCTTTGTTCTGGACTTCCCCAACATCGGGAACAATCTTCCTGCATCTAACCTGTCCAACCCCTTAAGAATTTTGTAAGTTTCTATAAGATCCCCCCTCAATCTTCTAAATTCTAGCGAGTACAAACCGAGTCTATCCAGTCTTTCTTCATATGAAAGTCCTGACATCCCAGGAATCAGTCTGGTGAACCTTCTCTGTACTCCCTCTATGGCAAGAATGTCTTTCCTCAGATTAGGAGACCAAAACTGTACGCAATACTCCAGGTGTGGTCTCACCAAGACCCTGTACAACTGCAGTAGAACCTCCCTGCTCCTATACTCAAATCCTTTTGCTATGAATGCTAACATACCATTCGCCTTCTTCACTGCCTGCTGCACCTGCATGCCTACTTTTAATGACTGGTGTACCATGACACCCAGGTCTTGTTGTATCTCCCCCTTTCCTAATCGGCCACCATTTAGATAATAGTCTACTTTCCTGTTTTTGCCACCAAAGTGGATAACCTCACATTTATCCACATTATACTGCATCTGCCATGCATTTGCCCACTCACCCAGCCTATCCAAGTCACCTTGCAGCCTCCTAGCATCCTCCACACAGCTAACACTGCCCCCCAGCTTTGTGTCATCCGCAAACTTGGAGATGTTGCATTCAATTCCCTCGTCCAAATCATTAATATATATCGTAAATAGCTGGGGTCCCAGCACTGAGCCTTGCGGTACCCCACTAGTCACTGCCTGCCATTGTGAAAAGGACCCGTTTACTCCTACTCTTTGCTTCCTGTCTGCCAGCCAGTTCTCTATCCACATCAATACTGAACCCCCAATACCGTGTGCTTTAATTTTGTATACTAATCTCTTATGTGGGACCTTGTCGAAAGCCTTCTGAAAGTCCAGATATAACACATCCACTGGTTCTCCCTTATCCACTCTAGTAGTTACATCCTCGAAAAATTCTATAACATTCGTCAGACATGATTTACCTTTCATAAATCCATGCTGACTTTGTCCAATGATTTCACCACTTTCCAAATGTGCTGCTATCCCATCTTTAATAACTGATTCTAGCAGTTTCCCCACTACCGACGTTAGACTAACTGGTCTGCAATTCCCCGTTTTCTCTCTCCCTCCCTTTTTAAAAAGTGACTGAACAGCCAAATGTGGTGCAGATTTTACCTATGTTTGTAGCACTGTGGTGGGCTGAATTTTGAACAATGGTTAGACGGAATACAGGAAGAAGATTTAGTGACTTTAGTGACATGGTGTTAGGACAATAGCATCTCCCTTAACATCAGCAAGACGAAGGAGCTAGTTATTGACTGCAGGAAGCATGGTGGAGTACATGCCCCAATCAGCATCAATGGTGCAAATGGTGCAGTCTACCCTGGGTGCGGCGGGGACTTACCATCAGGAGCGGGGTCCCTTGCCGGGGACCCCTGGAGAGGAGCTCCGACCGCCGGCACTACGGTCTGCGGTGCTTCCGGCTGCAGCGCGGCCGGGTCTTTAGATCTTCGACTGCCGGCCTGCGACCTACACCAACCTGAAGCCGCGGTCTCTGGTGGGGAGGCACCGATTCAGGACTTACCTGGGCTTTTTCTGGACTTTACCTTGTCTACACATCTGGACGCCAACAGCGGTGGCTGCGGAGGGTTGAGGTCCCGACCATGGGGGAAAATGGAGGAGGACTGGCCAAATTTTGTGCCTTCCACCACAGTGATGAATGCTGTGGTGGATGTTTGTGTTAAATTTTTATTGTGTTTTTGTGTGTTATTTTTTCATTGTACCGCTGCTGGCAAATTCATTTCACTTGCACTTTATGTGCAAGTGACGAATAAAACTGATTGATTGATTGATTGATTGATGTGGAAATGGTAGAGAGATTCAAGTTCCTTGGCCTTAATATTACCACTGATATGTCGTGGGAAAATTACATTGAAGTGACAGCCAAGAAGGCACACGAATGTCTCTACTTTCTGAGGAGAGCAAGGAAATTCGCCGTGTCTCCAGTGATTCTTACAAACCTCTACAGATGCATCATGGAACATAATGTTAGGTTGTATCACTCCTATCTTATGTATAATAGCTTATGCGGGTGACTTTGTTGGAGATTAAGAACCCACAACCCTTTCATCTGTCACGTTGACCATCACCCAATCTACCACATTGCGACCCATGCATTTTTTTAACCTGCACTTTCTCTGCAATTGTAACACCATATTCTGCACTCTTTCTTTTCTCTTTGCACTATCTGCTGCGCTCCTGTATGGTATTGATTGCAATCCTATATGGATGTTTAGAACCAAGGTACCATGCAAAGCAAAGTTCTTCACTGCATCTCAGAACACGTGGCAAAATACCAAACAAGCCAACCAATAGAATAAGCATTCAGGCGCATGGCTTGCACAAAATACTTTCCATTGTGTACTGTGGCTGCATCGCCATGTTAAATGGAGTAGATACATAGTAGATGGAGTGGTTCAAACCTGCACATTCATGGTCCACTGTGGCCCATCAACAATTATTTCTCACTACAAAGTAAAAACATATAGCTTGTAATATCTGTGTGTCAGAAAGAACTGCTGATGCTGGGTAAAATTGAAGGTAGACACAAAATGCTGGATTAACTCAGTGGGTGAGGCAGCATCTATGGAGAGAAGGAATGAGTGATGTTTTGGGTCGAGAACATATCGTTCAGTCTACCATTACAATCAAGCATATAGAGCAAACATATTTTAGCAATAATTGCGGAGTGTTCTGTGGGACCAGCACTAGACGAGCCGAAGAATAGGGTGCCAATCTGATGAAGCTGCAACATTAGACCAAGTCAAGTCAAGTCAAGTCAAGTTTATTTGTCACATACACATACGAGATGTGCAGTGAAATGAAAGTGGCAATGCTCGCGGACTTTTGTGCAAAAGACAAACAACCAAACAACCAAACAAACTATAAACACAATCATAACACACATATTCTTTTACACCAAGCACGGAAACAGCATGTTCGAGTCTGAGCTAATCAATCCAATGAATCATATCAAAGCTCTGCAGTCTTGACAGGTCTGGACAGGTTGGGGGATTGGGCAGATGCGTGGCAGATGAAGTTTAATGCAGATAAACATGAGGTTATCCACTTTGGTAGCAAAAACAGGAAGGCAGATTACTATCTAAATGGCGTCAAATTGGGAAAAGGGGAAGTACAAAGGGATCTGGGGGTCCTTGTTCATCAGTCTATGAAAGTAAGCATGTAGGTGCAGCAGGCAGTGAAGAAAGTGAATGGCATGTTGGCCTTTATAACAAGAGGAGTTGAGTATAGGAGCAAAGAGGTCCTTCTGCAGTTGTACCGAGCCTTAGTGAGACCACACCTGGAGTATTGTGTGCAGTTTTGGTCCCTTAATTTGAGGAAGGACATTCTTGCTATTGAGGGAGTGCAGCGTAGGTTTACAAGGTTAATTCCCGGGATGGCGGGACTGTCATATGCTGAGAGAATGGAGCAGCTGGGCTTGTACACTCTGGAGTTTAGAAGGATGAGAGGGCATCTTATTGAAACATATAAGATTGTGAAGTGTTACTTACTTACTTTACTTACTTACTTTATTAATTTATTGAACATGTTAAAAAAATACAAACACAAATAAACTTGTAAGCAATAAAAAAAGAAAAGAAAACACAAAGGAAAACAAACAAATAAGTAACTCAAATAATACAAATAATATCGTTCATGTTCAAAAGGGCTAAGAAGAAGTTCGAAAACTTTTCTGGTCCTACCCCCTCTTATTTTCTATACATTTTCATGGAAAAACAAAATAATGGGAACAAATGGACCCAAAATCTGTTGAACAGTCCACAAACAAGAAATAATCAAACAGAAAAGAAAATCACTGGTCCAGCTCATAACCATTCAATCTTTTGTTTCTGAAGAGTGTTTTTAGTTTGAATAGAGTCTTACATTTTTTCAGCTCATCATGGCAGTTATTCCAGAGACTAACACCCTTTGCTGTAACACAATGGAGTTTTGCATTAGTTCTTATTGCCGGTTTTTCGAATGTATAGGTTCCTCTCAGGTTGTGTTTGCTTTCTCTCCGTTGGAACAACCCCTGGATATTACAAGGCAATTGCTGATTAGCTGCTTTGAACATAATTTGGATAGTTTTATAATCTGCCAGATCTTGAAATTTTTATGTTTTTAGTCTGATAAATAATGGTTTTGTTGATTGTCTGTAGGTGGTTTTATGTATAATTCGTATTGCTCTTTTTTGGAGGATGTAGATTGGATGTGTATTTGTTTTGTATGTGTTCCCCCATACCTCCACACAGTAGATCATGTATGGGAGTATGAGGGAGCAGTACAACATATACAGGGAGGCTTGATTTAGTAGGTCTCTGGCTTTATTCAGTATTGCAATTGATTTGGATATTTTGGCTTTAATATAATTTATGTGAGGTTTCCAAGTTAATTTGTTGTCAATTAATACTCCAAGAAATTTTATTTCAGATACTCTTTCTATTTCTGTGCCATTTATCATGAGCTTTTTCTCTGTGTTGGTTGATCGATTTCCAAATATTATGAATTTTGTTTTACTTAAATTCAATGTGAGTTTATTTTCGTCAAACCAGATCTTCATCCTGCTCAATTCCTTTTCCATACTATCCAGGAGCTGTTCCAAGTTGTCTCCACAGCAGAGTAAGTTAGTATCATCAGCGAAGAGAATAGTTTCAAGAGTTTTTGACACTTCACATATATTATTGATATACAAAATGCATAATAATGGCCCTAACACTGAGCCCTGGGGCACCCCACACGTAACCTGCAGTAATTGTGATGTGTTTGGACACGCTAGAGGCAGGAAACATGTACCCGATGTTGGGGGAGTCCAGAACCAGGGGCCACAGTTTAAGAAAAAGGGGTAAGCCATTTAGAATGAAGATGAGGAAACACTTTTTCTCACAGAGAGTTGTGAGTCTGTGGAATTCTCTGCCTCAGAGGGCGGTGGAGGCCGGTTCTCTGGATACTTTCAAGAGAGAGCTATAAGGGCTCTTAAAGATAGCGGAGTCAGGGGAGAAATGGGGAGAAGGCAGGAATGGGGTACTGATTGTTGATGATCAGCCATGATCACATTGAATGGCGGTGCTGGCTCGAAGGGCCGAATGGCCTACTCCTGCACCTGTTGTCTATTGTCTATTGTCTATTATCACATGAAGAGGTGTATTAGATTGAACAGCTAACAGGAGGACAGGGCTCCATTATCAAGCTGAATCTTGAGATGTGTGGAGCCAAGCATGAGAGTGCCAAAGGCTCAAGCAATTGCATCTGCTTCAACTTGAAGTCTCCGGCACGTGATCCAGCTCACTGTTCCCTTCACAGGAGTCATTTTCTGATTCTGCCATTCAATCATGGCTGATCTATCTCTTCCTCCTAACCCCATTCTCCTGCCTTTTCCCCATAACCCCTGACACCCGTACTAATCAAGAAACCCACCCCATTGAAATGACTGGAGTAATAACAATAGAAATTCATCTGAGAGTGAAGAGGTGCTTGTGTACAACAAATAATAGGGTTTAATGACATTGTTTTACATCCTGACCATGACCCAAAGTTCTTTTCTACTGGAAGAGACCCCAGAGTTCCTCCAGCAGTTTGTTTTTTACTTCCTTGTATTTTACCTGTCCTGATGATTCTAGGCAGTGTTGGTGGAAAGCTGCTGACTTTTAGTGGAGTATAGTGAGAGAGCTCTAGAGAATGATTTCTCCATTAACTGTCCCGAGTTACCCAGTCTTCATATCTTTCCCTTCAGTATAAACAGAGGATAGGCTTTGCCATTCACCTGAGTCTCCACACAGAGTTTTGCTTTCCAATAGGCCCTATTCTCTCTCTAGTCTCCCTCTTTCCCTTATTGTACTTATAAAATCTCTTTGGATTTTCCTGAATATTATTTGCTGAAGCATACATATTGTCTGAGGAAACTTTCCTAAATACATTTGATAAATTCCACCCCGTCTAAACCCTTGGCACTATGACAGTCCCGGCTATATTGGGAATGTTAAAATCCCCTATAATGATGACCTCACATTAGTCTTGCAGCTGCCTGTAACCTCCTGGTATAATTCTTCTATTTCCAAGATTTCAAGGTCAGTTTATTGTCACATGTACAATGAAATTCAAATTACCATACAGCTATGCTAAAAAAAGGCAACAAGACACACAACTACATAGAAGTTGCCATAAACATCCACCACAGCGGATTCCCCACGTTCCTCACTGTGATGGAAAGAAATCTCTTCCTCTTTTATTCTCCCGCAGTCGGGGCAGTCGAACCATCCGTAGTCGGGGCGATCAAAGCTCCCGCAGCCGGCGACCGAAGCTCCTGCGGCTTGGAGTTCCTGAAGTCGTCCTCTAACCAGAGACTGCGAGCTCCACAATGTTAAAGTCCGCAGGCTGCCGCAGTTCGATCCCCAAAGTCGACCTCCGACAGGGATCGCAAGCTCCGTGATGTTAAGTCTGCTGGCTCCCGTGGTGGAGCTCTCAAAGTCGGTCTCTAACAAAGGCCGCCAACTCCTCGATGTTAGGCCGCAGTGCAGACAGATATACGATAGGGAAAAATCTGCATCTCTGTCGAGGCAAGAGATTAGAAAAAGTTTCTCCCAACTCCCCCGCTGCACCCTCCCCGCACAAACAAGGGAAAGAACACTAAAAACATACATTTAACACATACAAACAAACAACAAAGAAGGAAGGGACAGACAGACTGTTGGCGAGGCAGCCATTGCTGGCGCCATCCAGTGGAGTATTTGGGGTCCTGTTGAGTATTTGGGTGTCTGTAATACATGCCCCAAAAAAGTGATTATCCCCATTTTATTTCTGAGCTCCACCCTTGTAGCATCACTGAACAAATCTTCAGGAATGTTTCCTTGGATTACCGCTATGACATTCTCCTTTATCAATATAGCAACACCCTCCTCCTTTTTTTTCCACCACGTCCAACGCTCCTGTGGCACCTCTATGCTGGAACAATAAGCTGTCAGTTCGGCTCCTCTTAGTCATAAGTTCATGTCGGAAGTGCAAGGGGCAGAATTAGGATATTATGCCCATCAAGCCCATTCAATCATGGCTGATCTATCTCATCCTCCTAACCCCATTTTCCTGCCTTATCCCCATAACCCCTGACTCCCGTACTAGTCAAGTTTAGTTTAGTTTAGTTTAGAGATACAGCGTGGAAAAAGGCCCTTCGGCCCACCAAGTCCGCACCGACCAGCGATCCCCACACATTAACACTATCCCACACTAGGGACAATTTTTACATTTATACCAAGCCAATAAACCTACAAACCTATACGTCTTTGGAGTATGGGAAGAAATCGAAGTTCTTGGAGAAAACCCAAGGGGGATTACGTACAAACTCTGTACAGACAAGCACCCGTAGCCAGGATTGAACCTGGGTTATTGGCACTGTAAGCGCTGTAAGGCAGCAACTCTACCACTGCGCCACCGTGTCGACCTCTCTTAGCCAGGTTTCCATAATGGCTACAATGTCCCAGTCGCACATACCTATCCACGCCCTGAGTTCATTCGCCTTCCCTGGTAGACCTCTCGCATTGAAATTAATGCAACTTAATATAACTTTATTTTTATTATCTTCCATGCCAACTTCCAGCCTCTCATGTCTCTCAATCCTGCATTGAATCCTGCCTCCCTGCCAGTCTAGTTTAAACCCACCCATAGAGGATTAGCAAATCTGCCTACCAGAATATTGGATGGGCTGCAGTTCAGATGCAACCCATCCTTATTGTACGTCTCCGCTACCCCAGAAGTGATCCCAATAGCCCAAAAATCAAAATCCTTGCCACCTGCACCAACTCCTGAGCCATCTGTTCTATATTCCTCGCTAGCACGTGGTACTGAGAGTAATCCGGATATCACTAGCCTGGAAATTCCGCTTTTTAACCTTTTGCCTAACTCCGTATATTCATTGTGTGGAATCTCATCACGTTTCCTACCCATGTAATTCGTGCCAAAATGCACAGCAGCTCTGGCTGCTCACCTTCCCTCTTGAGAATGACATGCAGCCGCTCCGAGACATCCTGGACCCTGGCACCAGGGAGGCAACACAACATCCTGTAGTCTTGATTGCTGCCACAGAATCTCCTGACTGCCCAAGTAAAGGGCCGGTCCCACTGTACGAGGTAATTCAAGAGTTCTCCCGAGTTTTCCCCTGATTCAAACTCGGAGAATGTCCGTAGCGGGTCCGTAGGAGTTCGTGGAGTTTGCGGCTCGTACGAGTAAAAAGTTTAAAAAATTTTCATCACGAGTATTTTTTTAACTCGTGGACATTTTTCACAGTGTTGAAAAAACGTCACGAGTTTACCGGATTTCCCCAGTACCTACCGTTACTCGTACGAGCCACTATGAGACATCCACGAACTCCTACACACCCGCTACGGTCATTCTCCGAGTTCGAATCAGGGGAAAACTCGGGAGAACTCTTGAATTGCCTCGTACAGTGGGACAGGCCCTTAACTGCCCAACTAACTGCCCAACTAACTACCTAACTACCCTCCAACGAGAAAGTATGACATTGAGTTGCAATGTGCCTAAATCTGCACTTTTTCCTGCTTGCTGACTTGGTATGTAAAATTAATAGCACTCAGCGATAATGATGTTGTAGGAGGAAGCATGATGACAACACACACCACCATTGGGCAACTAATAGACTCGTGCGCCACAGTGCCAGAGACCCAGGTTCAATCCTGACCTTTGGTGCTGTCTGTGTGGAGTTTGCATGATCTCCCTGTGACAGTATGGGTTTTGGAGAGAGATTCCAATTTCCTCTCATGTCCAAAATGGGCGTGCCAGTCGTGGGTTAATTTGCCATTGCAAATTACCCCTGGTGTGTAGGTGAGAGGTAGAATTGGAGGAGAGTTGGCAAAAAATGTAAGAAGATTACGAGCGCTGTATTACAACGTTTTTATGTTCCCCCAGTGACCACATGGGTTTTCTCCGGGTGGTCCGGTTTCCTCCCACATTACAAAGACGGGCAGGTTTGTAGGTTCATTGGCTTCGGTGATTTGTCCCGAGTGTGCAGGATAGAACTAGTGTACGGGTGATTGTTCATTGGTAAGATTCGTGGGCCGAAGAGTCTTGTTTCCACGTTGTATCTCCAAACTAAACAAATAATGTAAAAAGTATAATATTGGATTAATGTAAATGGGTGGTTGATGCCCTGGGGACTCGGTGGGCCAAAAGAACTGTTTCTTTATTGTATAATTCTCTGTCTCTTTGGGCTGTGGATGGTGAAGATAGTATTTGAGAAGTGTTGGATGTGAGGATACTGGCGTTCCAAGCACAGTTCTGACTTCAGGGAAGTGAAATGCATCTCAATGTTGGCTGTTATGGTCCCCTCTGAATGGGGTTAGATAATTTCAGTGTACGACTAATCTTTCAGATCATGGTGGCAGGATCCAGCGGTGCTCCACCTTACCTCCAGAGAGGTCGGAAGATGTGTCAATGAACAACGTGTAGTGTGCAGATGATATCTCACGGTTGAATAATGAGCAGTGGTGTGCTGAAGCATGCACGTGTAAATCCTGATCCATGAGGTGATGCCATTGGAGTGATCCATTAAGGAGAAGCTGCTGGTTCATATTGTACTGTTTAACCATTTCAAAGTACACTCTGTCATTAAAGGATCCATGAAGAATATATAATATTTGTGTGGATTTATCATGATAATTCCTCCTTAAAGGTATTTCCATTTGAGCTGTTGATAGAAAGGAATTGAAGTATATCTGATTTATGATCAATTTACATATAGCCAGCTAAATCAATTGAACTGCCCTGGGAAAACCAGGATCACTACAAACCAGAATCTGATGCTTGGAATTATTTAATTATTCTGGTCGCCACTAATTTTTCAACAAGTTGAAAAATTTGCGGCGACCATACTGAGGCCACGACTAGTTCCCAAAATGCGGGAACTCCTCACGAGCTTGAAGGCGACTCCAAGGCAACTACCGCAAACATGTGGCGACCGCAGAGTCTCCTGTAGTCTCCTAAAAAGTTGCCTAAGTGGAACAGGCCCATTAGTTACTCTGGTATTGACTGGGGAATGGTGCTAGGATTTATGTGGCGTATGTGGAGGAGATGTTTGTAACTCCAATTATTTCCAGACTAACAAGGAAAGAAGTATGGAGACACAAGAGATGGCAAATCCTGGATTCTTGACTGACGAAGGGTCCTGACCTCAAAAGCTGCTTATTTGCTACCTTCCATAAATACTGCCTGTCGGTTACCCTTCACAAATACTGCCGGACCTGCTGTGTTTCTTCAACAGTTTGATTTTTTTTTTTCTCTGAGGAAGGAAGCCTGTTGGTTCTGGTTCCATGAAGTGAAAGAATGGATATGAAGGGTATCACAATGAGGGATTCAGTCGCCTCAACCTAACTCGGTTAAGTATAATTTTGGAAAGAGTGTATATTAAACTCAAAAGTAGTAAATGGCGGAGATGTTGATTCCACTAATTTCAAGTCGGGCACAGGCGGACTGAAGCAGATGATTGCAAGTGAAAGACATTAAGGATAAATGAAGGATAAAAGCCATTGTTTTCTGAAGGTTTATGCAGAGCGGTTTGATGAACAATGTAGAAACATCGCCCATGGATTTTCAAGAATGTTTTTTCATCGGGGGCTTGTTAAAATGAAAGGCCATATAATTAATGGGGAAAGTGGAGATAAATGTATAGATTTAGTTCAGGAACAGGCAGCGTGTGTTGGTCGATAGAAGCTTTACAGATCAGAAATACTTTGCACTCTGGTCCCCGTAGGGTTAGCTTTGTGTCCATTGCTCCATTAAATTGTAATAAACAACTGGCTGTTGATGTAAAGAACAGGATTACAATAACCTCAGAAGAATTGGGAAGTGGAATGTCGAAATGAGGAAGGTTGCAGATGTCAGGTAGACAAGATGACAAAGTGGTGAGAGGAACCGAAGTGCTCAGCGGGGTCTCCATTGGAATTACTTTGTGCGACAAATGGAACTTATTTCAAAGCTTAAATGGATAGAGAAACCTTAACATCCATGTGCATAAATCATTAAAGGCGTAGGACTAAGCAGCATGTTGGTTAATTACAGAGCCTTCCTTAATGTTTGGGACAAAGACCCATCATTTATTTGTTTGCCTCTGTACTCCACAAATATGAGATTTGTAATAGAAAAAAAAATCACATGTGGTTAAAGTGTACATTGTCAGATTTTATTAAAGGCCATTTTTATATATTTTGGTTGCACCATGTAGAAATTACAACTGTGTTCATACATAGTCCCCTCATTTCAGGGCACCATAATGTCTCGGACACATGGCTTCATAGGTGTTTGTAATTGCTCAGTGTGTTTAAATGCCTCCTTGAGACAGCTCTCAGCACCTAGTCCTTCCTCCAGTTTTTCCATCACCTTTGGAAACTTTTATTGCTGTTTATCAACACGAGGACCAAAGTTATGCCAATCAAAGTCAAAGGAACCATTATAATAATAATAATGAATTTTATTTATGGGCGCCTTTCAAGAGTCTCAAGGACACCTTACAAAAATTTAGCAGGTAGAGGAAAAACATGTAAGGGGAATGAAATAAATAGTAGAGACATGACTAGTACACAAAGTAAAGACAGAATTCAATACAAAACACAATATGAGGCAATTAATGCACAGATGAGAAGGGAGGGGGACGTGGGGCTAAGGATAGGCAGAGGTGAAGAGATGGGTCTTGAGGCGGGACTGGAAGATGGTGAGGGACACGGAATTGCGGATCAGTTGGGGGAGGGAGTTCCAGAGCCTGGGAGCTGCCCTGGAGAAGGCTCTGTCCCCAAAACTGCGGAGGTTGCACTTGTGGATGGAGAGGAGACCGGCTGATGTGGATCTGAGGGACCATGAGGGTTGGTAGGGGGAGAGGAGGTCAGTGAGATATTGGGGGGCCAGATGATGGAGGGCTTTGTAGGTGAGGATCAGGATTTTGTAGTTGATCCGGTGGGAGATGGGAAGCCAGTGAAGTTGTTTGAGGACTGGAGTGATGTGATGCCAGGATTTGGTGTGGGTGATGAGTCGGGCGGCTGCGTTTTGGACCAGTTGGAGTCGGTTGATGTAGGTGGAGCTGATGCCAAGGAGAAGTGAGTTGCAGTAGTCCAGTCGGGAGGAGATGAAGGCATGGATGAGTCTTTCAGCAGCGGGAGGTGTGAGAGAGGGTCTGAGTTTGGCGATGTTGCGGAGATGAAAGAAGGAGGGTTTAATGACATGGCAGATGTGAGGCTCAAGGGAGAGGGTGGAATCAAAGATCACGCCAAGGTTGCGGGCCTGGGGAGATGGGGAGGCAGTGGTGCCGTCGATGGTGAGAGTGGGGTTATTGATTTTGCTGAGTGTGGCTTTGGAGCCTATGAGGAGGAATTCTGTCTTATCGCTGTTGAGTTTCAGGAAATTATGTTGCATCCAGGTTTTTATAGCTGACAAACAGGAGTTGATATGGGAGAGGGGGGGTTGTGGGGGGATTTAGTGCCGAGGTAGATCTAGGTGTCGTCAGCGTAACAGTGGAAGTCCAGGTTGAAGTGGCGGAGTATCTGACCAAGGGGGAGGATGTAGATGATGAAGAGGAGGGGGCCGAGTACGGAGCCTTGGGGAATACCTTGAGTGACTGTGGCTGTAGCAGAGGTGTGGTTGTGGAGAGAGATGAAGTGGGATCTGTTGGAAAGGTAGGAACGGAGCCAGCTGAGTGCAGAGCCTTCAATGCCGAGGTCTTTGAGTCTGGTGAGCAGGATGTTATGGTTCACTGTATCGAAGGCTGCGCTCAGGTCGAGGAGGATGAGGATGTTGAGGGAACCAGTGTCAGCAGAGGTGAGGAGGTCGTTGAGGACTTTGAGGAGAGCAGTTTCTGTGCTATGGAGGGGGCGAAAGCCAGATTGGAGGGGTTCAAGTAGGTTATACGCAAGGAGGTGGGAATGAAGTTGCGACGCAACGATACGCTCCAGGGTTTTTGAAAGAAAGGGGAGGTTTGAGATTGGGCGGTAGTTAATGAGAGAGGAGGGATCAAGACCAGGTTTCTTTAAGATTGGTGTAACAGCAGCAGTTTTGAAAGCGGAGGGGACAATTCCTTGGGACAATGAGGAGTTGAAGAGATTAGTGGGGTAGGGGCAGAGAACGGGGAGGCAGGACTTCAGCAGGGGAGTGGGGAGAGGGTCGAGGGAGCAGGTAGTGGGTTTGGAAGAGCTGATGAGTTTGGAGATTTCAATAGGGGTGACCAGGTCAAACTGGGAGAGGAAGCAGTGTGGAGGTGGGGTAAGGAGGTCAGTGGAGATGTTGAAAGGAGGGGCCTTGGTAGGTGGTGGAGTAGATGCTGGGGAGTCGGGTACAGGGGATAAAGATTGATAGATGGTGCTGATTTTATCAGCGAAAAAGTGGAGGAATGAGTTGCAGAGACCCGGAGTAGAGGTAGGGAGAGTGTTGGCTCGAGGCTTGAGGAGGTTGCCCACTGTGGAGAAGAGGGTTCTGTGGTTTAGGCAGGGATCGGTGAATATGGAGGAGAGGTAGGCAGATTTTGCAGCAATGAGGGCATCTTTGTAGTCAGTGAGGTGGAGTTTGTAAGCTTCAAGGTGGACTGTGAGAGATGATTTCTTTGTGAGTCGTTCAAGTCGGCGACCAGTCTGTTTCAGTTATGAGACTGATAAACAAGAATAAAACTGTTAGATACATCAGCCAAACCTTGGCTTACCAAAATCAACTGTTTGGAACATCATTAAGAAGAAAGAGAGCACTGGTGAGCTTACTAATCACAAAGGGACTGGCAGGCCAAGGAAGACCTCCACAGCTGATAGACAATAGACAATAGGCGCAGGAGTAGACCATTCGGACCTTCGAGCCAGCACCGCCATTCACTGTGATCATGGCTGATCATCCACAATCAGTACCCCGTTCCTGCCTTCTCCCCATATCCCATGACTCCTCTATCTTTAAGAGCTCTATTTAACTATCTCTTGAAAGCATCCAGAGAATTGGCCTCCACTGCCTTCTGTTGCAGAGAATTCCACAGCCTCACAACCCTCTGTGTAAAAAAGTTTTATGTCATCCCCGTTCAAAATGGCTTACCCCTTATTCTTAAAATGTAGCCACTGGTTCTGGACTCCCCAAACATCAGGAACATGATTCCTGCCTCTAGCGTGTCCAAACCCTTAATAAACTTATATGGTTCAATAAGATCGCCTCTCATCCTTTTAAATTCCAGAGAATACAAGACCAGCCGCTCCATTTTATCTACATATGACAGTCCCGCCATCCCGGGAATAGACCTCGTGAACCTACGCTGCACTTCCTCAATAGCAAGAATATTCCTCAAATTTGGTGACCAAAACTGCACACAATACTCCAGGTGTGGTCTCACTAGGGCTCTGTTCAACTGCGGAAGAACCTCTTTCCTCCTATACTCAACTCCTCTTGTTATGAAGGCCAACATGCTTAATAATTTTTTCGCTGCCTGCTGTACCTGTATGCTTACTTTGACAGATGAATTCTCTCTATAATAAAGCAAAATCCCCAAACACCTGCCCGACAGATCAGAAACACTCTTCAGGAGTCAGCTGTGGATTTGTCAATGACCTCTGTCCGCAGAAGACTTCATGAACAGAAATACAGCTGCAAAAATAGGATGGCCGGGTTACAGTTTGCCAAGAAGTACTTAAAAGAGCAACCACAGTTCTGGAAAAAGGTCTTTTGGACAGATGAGAGGAAGATCAACTTATATCAGAGTGATGTCAAGAGCAAAGTATGGAGGAGAGAAGGAACTGCCCAAGATCCAAAGCATACCACCTCATCTGTGAAACATGGTGGTGGGGGTGTTATGTCCTTGGCATGTATGGCTGCTGAAGGTATGGGTTCACTTATCTTCAATGATGATACAACTGCTGATGGTAGAAGCATAATGAATTCTGAAGTGTATAGACACATCCTTTCAGCTCACGTTCAAACAAATGTCTCAAAACCCATTGGCCGGCGGTTCATTCTACAGCAAGACAATGATCCCAAACCTACTGCTAAAGCAACAAAGGAGTTTTTTCAGCTAAAAAATGGTCAATTCTTGAGTGGCCAAGTCAATCACCTGATCTGAACCCAATTGAGCATGCCTTTTATACGCTAAAGAGAAAACTGAAGGGGACTAGCCCCCAAAACAAGCATAAGCTAAAGATGGCTGCAATGCAGGTCTGGCAGAGCATCACCAGAGAAGACGCCCAGCAATTGGTGATGTCCATGAATCACAGACTTCAGTCATTGCATGCAAAGGATATGCAACAAAATACTAAACATGACTACTTTCATTTACATGACATTGCTGTGTCCCGAACATTATTGTTGCTGAAATAGGGGGACTTTGTATAAACACTGCTGTAATTTCTACATGGTGAAACCAAAATGGATAAAAATGGCCTTTATTAAAATCTGACAATGTGCACTTTCACCACATGTAATTTTTTCTATTACAAATCACAAATTGTGGAGTACAGAGGCAAATAAATAAATGATGGGTCTTTGTTCCAAAAATTATGGAGGGCACTGAAAGTTTGTTTACTTAAACTTCCAAAGACGTGCAGATTTGTCGCTTAATTGGCATCTGTAAATTATCCCTAGTATATGGCATAGAACTAGCGTATGGGTGATTGTTGCTCTGCATGGAATCGATGGGCCAAAGGGCCTATTTCCACACTGTATCTCTGAACTCAACTAAAGTGAGGCGTAAAATGTAAAAGCAAGGAAATCAGGATATATATTTTTTATAAATCCTTGTGTAGGTCCAAGCTACTGTACTGTGGCCATTTCGGATCACTACACAAGAAAATGTGTAAATTTCTTCAAAAGGGTATGGAGGACGCTGACTACGGACAATTAGCTACAGTGAGAAAAGGTTGATTGTTCTCCTGGGAAAGAGGAGGTTACAAGATGACCTCCTGGATGAAGTGGGCATGTTAACACAGAGTGGGTGCTGAGTGTTCCCTCTGGTGGGTGGTCTGTGCTTCTGTGAAATGCTCTTCAATCAGGAGCTCCCTGTGGAAGATTGTTGCTGGTAATTATCATCCACAAGTAGTCTAAGATTCTTCGAATCAATAACCTAATTTTGAGACTGATGCTGAGCAGTTACCGTGAAACCAAATAGCTAAAAGGCCCTCATGGAATAACGAAGGTGAACTCTGAAAGTAAAAGCCATTATGCGCTCTCTGTTGTAGCATTTAATTTCATTTTGATTAACGTCAGGGTAACGTTTATTGGAATATGTTGGCAGCGCAGAAACCGAGCAGCCAGCAGCTCATATCTAAATGCTGCAGTTGTGTGGCCCAGTCATTTATGAGATGTGCTGACCATGGATGAGCTATCCTATCAGAATTATTTCAGCTGTGAAAAACTCCTGGAGCAACAATTCACTTTTGCTGAAAATTAATTATTTGAGCGGTTTATGATTTATTGTGATCAATCATGTCTAACAAGGGCAGGACCTACACAGTGAATGGTAGGCCCCTGGGGAGTGTTGTAGAGCAGAGGGATCTAGGAGTGCAGGTGCACGGTTCTTTGGTCGAGTCACAGATATATAAGGTGGTCAAAAATGCTTTGGCACATTGTCCTTCATCAGTCAGAGTATTGAGTATAGAAGTTGGAAGGTCATGTTGCAGTTGAAAAGATGTTGGTGAGACCGCATTTAGAATATTGTGTTCAGTTCTGGGCACCATGTTATATAAAAGATATTGTCAAGCTTGAAAGGGTTCAGAGAAGCTTTACGAGGATGTTGCCAGGACTAGCGGGTGCGAGCTATAGGTAGCAATGTTACAAAATTTTGAGATTTTAAAAATCAAGTCTGTAATTTATCCCATCAGATAAAGCATAAAAATAAGTTTAATTTGACACCTAATTCACTTTCATATCTCAAGTATTTAAAAAGTTATGGCCATTTTCATACTCGGAAATGAGCATCTTGTTCCCTATTGATTTTCTATGGACATAACAAAAAAGCTGTGATCGTGAACAGTCAAAAGCCCATAACTTTCTTAAAAATTAAGAGAACTGAATGAAATTTTCAGTTATCATAGATTGAAGCATTCTGAAACAAATATAAAATAATCTTACTTGGATGACCTGAAATTAAAGCATATAATTAGTTAGTTACCTAATTGTAGCTAATTTCAGACTTCAATTACTAGATCTAAACATCTATCCATTTCTTAATAAATGATTAACATTTTTAAATAGCCTAAATGTCCAAATAATATTCACAAATAATTCACAATAAAACATGATTTTTAAATCTCATTTACATTAATTTATAGGCCAAATTGAAGGAATTTAGTGTTCAATTGCTGTAAATAAATGCCCATTTAAATCAGCTTTCTAGTGGGTTCCTGTGAACGCACTGGTTTAGAACGTTCACATTGCGGTAGATTTGTGCCCCCAAATGCCCAGAAAAATACTGCGGGATATAATGGGCCCAAAATGAGCTACTCGCAATATTAAACTTTGTATAAAGGGATCTTTAGAAGCCCTTTTTAATGTAAATATATACAGCCTACCTTCAGCTGACTGCTTTATGAGACCCTGCGGTTGCTGGCGGTCGCGGGTTTAGAGATTGATTGTTAAACTACTATAACTATTATACGAGGCCTTTAAAACTAATAATAGCCTTTGCGACGGGGTCTTCCAGCGATTTTTCGTTAATAATTAACTAGGCTGAACATCTTCGATTTGAACAGCCTAGAGAAAATCGCGTTTTAAACCCGCCCCCTCTAAACGGCGCCAAAATCGCGCACACCCACAGCGGCAGATTTTCAACGACGCTTCAGGTACGCTTTGCAACATACCTACTATAGGGAGAGGTTTAAGCAGGTCTCTATTTTTTGGGGTGCACGAGGATGAGGAGTGATCTTATAGAGGTGTATAAAATCATGAATAGATCGGGTAGATGCACAGAATCTCTTGCCCAGAGTAGGGGAATCGAGGATCAGAGTACATAGGTTCAAGGTGAAGGGGAAAAGATTTAATAGGAATCTGAGGGGTAACCTTTTCACACAAAGGGTGGTGGGTGTATGGAACAAGCTGCCAGAGGAAGTAGTTGAGGCTGGGACTATCCCAACATTTAATAAACAGTTAGACAGGTACATGGATAGGACAGGTTTGGAGGGATATGGACCAAGCATAGGCAGGTGGGTCTAGTGTAGCTGGGACATTGTTGGCTGGTGTGGGCAAGTTGGGCCGAAGGGCCTCTTTCCACACTGTATCATTCTATGACTCTAATTGATCATGAATCAACCATGCGCACTCGCAATTGCAGCTATTACTAGTAGCACCAAAGACCCAGGTTTAATCCAGACTATGGCTGCTGTCTATACAGAGTTTGCACGTTCTCCTTGTGACCACGTGGGTTTTCCGGTTTCCTCCCACATTCCATAGACGTTCAGACTGGAGGTTAATTGGCTTCTCTAATGTGTCCTTACAGTGTGGGATAGAACTAGTGTACAGGTGCTCAGTGGTCAGGGTGGGCTTGGTGGACTGAAGGGCCTGTTTCCACACCGCATCTCTCAAACGTAAACTAAACTAAACTGCCAATGTGCAAAGGGATACCTGGCAAAGGAATAAGATATGTTTCTCATGGTGTGCGTATCTGAGACAAATGGCCATAAGTTTAAGGTGGGATTGGGCAATTCTTTCACAAAGGCGATGCTTGGAGCCTGTAATGTGCTACCTGAGAGAGATGGTGGCAGCTTAACATTGAAGAAGTGTCCAGAGTAGTAATTAAATTACTACGGTATGGAAGGGTATGGAGACACAAGGAACTGCAGGTGTGGATATTTTTAGCAAAAATCACGGTGCTGGAGCATTTCAGTTAGTCAGGCAGCATCTTCGGAGGGAATGGATTGGCATTGTTTTGGGTCTGTCCTTTTTTCACTGAATGTGGGTAAAATGGGATGAGTCGCGATAGGTACAGCAGGTGGAATGGACATAGTGGGCCATTGGGACAGTTTTTGTGCTGTGCGTCTCCATGGATCTCTCCATATCCATGCAGTGCTCAAAGCGACCTCCAGCAATGTCTGCAGATTTTAGCACAACAGCTGCTTGATGTCAGCAAAAAATTATTTCATCAAACGAATATGCTTTCTTAATAAAGAAAACATGTAAAATATACGTTTGTGACAGACCTACAATATTTTGCACTGGGTCGCAGGGTCGTGCTACATGGGTGTATAAACATTTACAGTAGATGATGATGTTGTATACTTGCAGACGGAGTTAAGGCTTCTGCTCACAGTGCGTTGTTTGAAGTTTGTACAGTAATTATTTTAATATAGGGTCTCACAGTGCAGCCTCCTGTGTGGTTCCTTCGAGTCTTTTTTTTCCAATGAATTGTTTAGCAATGTGAAATATTTGTATCAAAGCTGGGAATCAACATCAAACAGCAATTGCAAGGAATTTCATTTTACCTCATTTTTGGAAGTGAACTTCAATTTGTTTCTCCATTTTTTTAACTTTAATAGATGTAACATAGATTTAGCTGATAGAAAGGTGTTGGTGTAAAGCAGATTATGCTGGTGCCATGTCAGTGTCATGCAGCATCTGTTGGAAAGAGAAAATAGCTATTAATGACTATGATATAGTTGGGATCACGGAGACATGGCTCCAGGGTGACCAAGGCTGGGAGCTGAACATCCAGGGATATTCAATATTCAGGAGGGATAGAGAGAAAGGAAAAGGAGGTGGGGTAGCGTTGCTGATTAGAGAGGAGATTAACGCAATGGAAAGGAAGGACATTAGTTTGCAGGATGTGGAATCGGTATGGGTAGAGCTGCGAAACACTAAGGGGCAGAAAACGCTGGTGGGTGTTGTGTACAGGCCACCTAACAGTAGTAGTGAAGTTGGAGATGGTATCAAACAGGAAATTAGAAATGCGTGCGACAAAGGCAAAACCGTTATAATGGGTGACTTCAATCTACATATAGATTGGGTGAATCAAATTGGCAGGGGTGCTGAGGAAGAGGATTTTTTGGAATGTATGCGGGATAGTTATCTAAATCAACATGTAGAGGAACCAACGAGAGAGCAGGCTATTTTAGACTGGGTATTGAGTAATGAGGAAGGGTTAGTTAGCAGTCTTGTTGTACGTGCCCCCTTGGGCAAGAGTGACCATAATATGGTTGAGTTCTTCATTAGGATGGAGAGTGACATTGTTAATTCAGAAACAATGGTTCTGAACTTAAAGAAAGGTAACTTTGAGGGTATGAGACGTGAATTGGCCAAGATTGACTGGCAATTAATTCTAAAAGGGTTGACGGTGGATATGCAATGGAAGACATTTAAAGACTGCATGGATGAACTACAAAAATTGTTCATCCCAGTTTGGCAAAAGAATAAATCAGGGAAGGTAGTGCATCCGTGGATAACAAGGGAAATCAGGGATGTTATCAAAGCGAAGGATGATGCGTACAAATTAGCCAGAAAAAGCAGCATACCGGAGGACTGGGAGAAATTCAGAGACCAGCAGAGGAGGACAAAGGGCTTAATTAGGAAAGGAAAAATAGATTATGAAAGAAAACTGGCAGGGAACATAAAAACTGACTGCAAAAGTTTTTATAGATATGTGAAAAGAAAGAGATTAGTTAAAACAAATGTAGGTCCCTTGCAGTCAGAAACGGGTGAGTTGATCATGGGGAACAAGGATATGGCGGACCAATTGAATAACTACTTTGGTTCCGTCTTCACTAAGGAAGACATAAATAATCTGCCGGAAATAGCAGGGGACCGCGGGTCAAAGGAGTTGGAGGAATTGAGTGAAATCCGGGTTAGCCGGGAAGTGGTGTTGGGTAAATTAAATGGATTAAAGGCCGATAAATCCCCAGGGCCAGATAGGCTGCATCCCAGAGTACTTAAGGAAGTAGCTCCAGAAATAGTGGATGCATTAGTAATAATCTTTCAAAACTCTTTAGATTCTGGAGTAGTTCCTGAGGATTGGCGGGTAGCAAACGTAACCCCACTTTTTAAGAAGGGAGGGAGAGAGAAAACGGGGAATTACAGACCAGTTAGTCTAACATCGGTAGTGGGGAAACTGCTAGAGTCAGTTATTAAAGATGGGATAGCAGCACATTTGGAAAGTGGTGAAATCATTGGACAAAGTCAGCATGGATTTACAAAAGGTAAATCATGTCTGACGAATCTTATAGAATTTTTCGAGGATGTAACTAGTAGCGTGGATAGGGGAGAACCAGTGGATGTGGTGTATCTGGACTTCCAGAAGGCTTTCGACAAGGTCCCACATAAGAGATTAGTATACAAACTTAAAGCACACGGCATTGGGGGTTCAGTATTGATGTGGATAGAGAACTGGCTGGCAAACAGGAAGCAAAGGGTAGGAGTAAACGGATCCTTTTCACAATGGCAGGCAGTGACTAGTGGGGTACCGCAAGGCTCAGTGCTGGGACCCCAGCTATTTACAATATATATTAATGATCTGGATGAGGGAATTGAAGGCAATATCTCCAAGTTTGCGGATGACACGAAGCTGGGGGGCAGTGTTAGCTGTGAGGAGGATGCTAGGAGACTGCAAGGTGACTTGGATAGGCTGGGTGAGTGGGCAAATGTTTGGCAGATGCAGTATAATGTGGATAAATGTGAGGTTATCCATTTTGGTGGCAAAAACAGGAAAGCAGACTATTATCTAAATGGTGGCCGACTAGGAAAAGGGGAGATGCAGCGAGACCTGGGTGTCATGGTACACCAGTCATTGAAAGTGGGCATGCAGGTGCAGCAGGCAGTGAAGAAAGCGAATGGTATGTTAGCTTTCATAGCAAAAGGATTTGAGTATAGGAGCAGGGAGGTTCTACTGCAGTTGTACAGGGTCTTGGTGAGACCACACCTGGAGTATTGCGTACAGTTTTGGTCTCCAAATCTGAGGAAGGACATTATTGCCATAGAGGGAGTGCAGAGAAGGTTCACCAGACTGATTCCTGGGATGTCAGGACTGTCTTATGAAGAAAGACTGGATAGACTTGGTTTATACTCTCTAGAATTTAGGAGATTGAGAGGGGATCTTATAGAAACTTACAAAATTCTTAAGGGGTTGGACAGGCTAGATGCAGGAAGATTGCTCCCGATGTTGGGGAAGTCCAGGACAAGGGGTCACAGCTTAAGGATAAGGGGGAAATCCTTTAAAACCGAGATGAGAAGAACTTTTTTCACACAGAGAGTGGTGAATCTCTGGAACTCCCTGCCACAGAGGGTAGTCGAGGCCAGTTCATTGGCTATATTTAAGAGGGAGTTAGATGTGGCCCTTGTGGCTAAGGGGATCAGAGGGTATGGAGAGAAGGCAGGTACGGGATACTGAGTTGGATGATCAGCCATGATCATATTGAATGGCGGTGCAGGCTCGAAGGGCCGAATGGCCTACTCCTGCACCTAATTTCTATGTTTCTATGTTTCTATGAAACTGTCCATCCAACCGGAATCCGGGAGGCTTCGGAGAGTGGTGGACTCAGCCTTGTATGGGGCCGCCACGGTGGCGCAGCGGTAGAGTTGCTGCCTTACAGCGAAAGCAGAAACGGAGTCCCGTGTTCAATCCCGATTACGGGGGCTATCTGTACAAAGTTTGTACGTACTCCCCGTGACCTTTGTGGGTTTTCTCCGAGATCTTTGGTTTCCTCCCACATTCCAAAGACATGCAGGCTTGTAGGTTAATTGGCTTGGTAAATGTAAAAATTGTCCCTAGTGGATGTAGGATAGTGTTAATGTGCGGGGATCGCTGGTCGGCACGGAACCGGTGGGCCGAAGGGCCTGTTTCCGTGCTGTATCTCTAAACTAAACTAAACTAAGCTACATCACAAGAGAGCTTCCTCTCTACAGCAAGCAGCTATGTGAGGCACTGCCTCAAAAAAACAGTATTTATCATCAAGGATCCCCACCACTAGGGCTATGTCTTATTCCTCCTGTTGCCATCGGGCAGGAGGTGCAGATGCCTGAGGTCACACACCACCACATTCAAGAACTGTTGCTTTCCTACAATTACCATATTCGTGAACCAACTTATATCCTACCCCTCCCTTGAAAATGGAACACAAAAACATACCTCTTGCACGGCTGAGGATTTGCTTTTTACTTTCGTTACTTTTCTTTCTCATCTTAGAAATAATATCAAAGAGACAACGCAAAACAATGTGGCCATATTGTAAACATAAAGGAAATCGAAGGTAGACACAAAATGCTGGAGTAACTCAGCGGATGAGGTAGCATCTCTGGAGAGAAGGAATGGGCGACATTTTGGGTCGAGAGCCTTCTTCAGATGGCTCGACCCGAAACGTCGCCCGTTCCTTCTCTCCAGAGATGCTGCCTCGCCCGCTGAGTTACTCCAGCATTTTGTGTCTGCCTTCAATTTAAACCAGCAACTGCAGTTCTTTCTTACACACAAAGGAAATTGTGTTGTGTTTTGTGGAACTGCCATTTTTGTTCTGGGCCTGCCTCCCTCATTCTCTTGTGTCTGACCCACTGATACATGGAGATGTGCAGTGGCCACCCCATGGTACAGAGGGCACAGCTGGACATTGTGTGCCACGTGCAGTCAGCGCAGTCGGCAGGATACACACATAGATGCAGGTATTCATGCCTCCTATAAAACTGCTTCCATCTGACTTGTGTGGCCACCCCGAACAGGTGCCAGGACAGGCACTGTAAACCTGACGGGGTTAGGGCCCTGTTAATCTCTCTCCTTATTTGGCTGTCCCACAGTTTCCACGACTTCTGATGCCAAGCCGTGATCTTCTGATTCATCTTGCATCCTGCAATCTGCTGATCCAACTGATCTGACCCCTCCCCAACTCCCCCTCCAGCCCTTCACCAGTTCCTCACTGCCAGCCATCCCCACCCGTTCCCCTCCCCCTCACAAGATTCATTCAGCCCAATAAATACATTGCACCCATCTTTTGTACAGTCCGCAATCCCGCCTCCCTCACCAATTGAAGCTAATCGCCCATAAAGGGTCTGTCTCACTTGGACGACCTAATCCGCGAGTTCTGGCGAGTTTTCCCTTGACTTGTACTCGCAGCATGGTCGACACAAGGTCGTAGGAGGTCTTCGTAACTCTCCTTCATGCTCGAGAGTGGTCTCCGCGTATTCGAGGCCTCAGCTAGGTCGCGGTGTTTTTTTTAACATGCTGAAAAATGCCCGCGAGTAAAAAAAGATCGCCATGGAAAAAATTGATATGTAGGTTTAGTCGTAGTAGGTTTAGTCGTAGTAGGCCGTAGTAGATCGGCATGCTAGTCGTAGGTAATCGAGGGTAGTCAAAGGTAGTCGTAGATAGTATTCATCATGGTCGAAGGGAGGTCGAAGGAGATCGAAGGAGGTCGTCTTCACTCTCCACTATTTGGTGTCCAATTTTCCCGAAGTTAGTCGCAGCTAGTCGTAGCTAGTCTTCAACATAGTCGAAGGAGGTCGAAGGTGGTCTGCAACATGTCTTCAACAGTTTCAAATTCTTCTAAACTCACCAATTAGGTCGCCCAAGTGGGACAGCCCCATTACAAAGCCTTTCTTTCCCCCAATTAAACTATCACCGTTGACCCCACTTCATGTGGTCTTGCTCACTCCTCTACTCCCTGAGTCATAAATCCTAGTGTTCATCATTTCCCCAGCAGCCACAAACTCCCTCTGTTCCCCCACACCAACCCTCCAAACCTCCCTCCCACCGCCCACACATTATGTAACCCTGATTGCCTCCCTTCCCATTCCCTGTTACCAGCAGTCCCCCATGGCTCTTGGGCCTGTCATTGCCTGCCCTCAATGGTTGAAGTCTGCAGAGGAAAAGCCTCAGGTTTCCA